>NW_015440995.1:0-48636 GCF_000150705.2 Paracoccidioides lutzii
TATTCGTTGCATGACAAAGGACTGAGCGGCAAGCCGGGTTGGCTTCAACGGCGGTTGCATCAACGTAGGGCGTGACGCTAGGCGTTCCTACCTTAGTTAATTCGAAAAGCGTCCCGTAGACTTCCATCGGGGAAGCTTTGTTGAGAGCTAACTTAGCCCCTTCTCTATTTCTTTTGGCAGAAGAAGAGCAATTAACAAGTTATTTATATAAAGTAGTTTTAAAAATTATATATATTATTTAAAATTTTTATTATTAATATATTTTTTTAAAATTTATATAGAGTATTAATTAACTATATATAAGATTTTTAAAATAAAATTGTTTTGAATTTTTTTTTCTAAAATAATATATTATAAATAATTAAATTAAATATTTAATAATTTTTAAAAAGAATCTACTACTTAGTAATATAATCAATCATCTATTAGATCATATTATCTATTGAATTACTTTTATCATTCTATTTGAAGAAATATTAAATTAAGCAATAATCACAAGAAATTATATATAAAAATTATATAAAATAGATATTTATATTTATTAATATTATCTAATATTATATTCAAGTATATTATATTTACTGTAAATTAATAATTTTTATTTTTTAGTTTTTAAATTTAAATTTTCAATCTTTTTTTTTATATATTGATCAGACTTTTAAAATTTAATAATTCTAGTTAATATATATTAAATTATTAGAATTTTTTTCTTAACTATATAAAAATATAATTTTTTTTTACTTTTACTTCTGGTCTGACATTGATAGCTTTCTACTCTATATTGTTCTTTGCTAATATAGTAGTATTATGCATGATTACTTAATATCTCTTCACTAGTTAATCAAAAGCTTGATTAATAGAACTAGAAAAAATATTATATAGTATTTAATTATACTGCTATGTATCTTCAACTGAATCATATTATAATATATTTTAGAAGTTTAGAAAAGCTGAGATTTATACACTGACTATAAGAGAAATGAAGTATTAAATTGAGTATGAAGTTGAGTAAAAATTTTATTTAAATTATATAATAATAAACTGTGACTTTAAATTTATTTCTTATAGTAATATTTTTTATAGCCTTCTTTTTAGCTACTGTGTAGCTAATTAAAAATTTTTTTCTTAATATGATTAATCTTTAATCTTATACTTTATTTTATTTCTTATTATATATTTTCTTTAATGATAAAAAGTAGCTAATATATAGTAGTTATAATAGATAAGAGAAATGAGAAGATATATATAATATTTTAATATTATGATTCAGACAGAACTTGTTAAAGTTGACTATAATATAATTATGATGTTAAGACATTTTATACTAGCTTTTTGTCTTTATACTACTTACTAAAGTATTTTAAAATTAGTATCTTTTAGAGAATCAGCATTATTTTAAGGTTTAGTACTTCAGAATTAATAGTTTTCAAAAATCAATTTATTAAAATCAGTATTTTCTGAAGAATAGAATCAGTACTTTATGAAGAATCAGATCACTATATTATTAATTTTCTATTTTATAAAAAATTAAAAATAAAATTTATTACTACTTATTCATATATATAAATACTCTAAATTTTTAAAATTTCTTTAAGAGATTCAGTAATTAGTTATTTTTAATTTCTATATATATATTTTATTCATTACTATTCTCTTCTCTCTGTAGCACTTGCTGTGCCTATATACTTACTCTGTTATGATTTTAGTTATAGAGGTTTTCATACTTTTTTTTAATACTCAGTTTATTTATTCTAAATATTTTCATAGTTTTTAACCACTCTAATAGAGATTGTTTATTAAGTCTATAACAATGAGTCTGAAATATAACCTATGAACTGATACCTCACACTCAATATCTAATAAAGAAGTGTATATTCCAGAACTCAGAGAGCACTTCACATAGAATAGAGAAATTTAATGATCATTAAATACAATTATTTGAAACTATTAATCTAGAGATAAAAGTCTCAAATAGTAAGAAAAATATAATCAGAAAATTTTCTTTCTTTCATATTATTAAAATTTTAAACTATAATATGATATTAAAATTTCTCTAGCTCAAATAACTCAACTCTCTCATTGATTGAAAGGATAAAGAATTCTATTTTCATCAAAAATCAAATAATTAAGAGATAAATCTAAGTGTAATAAATACTATTAATAAATTACTTATTGATACTTCTGACTACATAGCTATATACTTATAATAATATTTACCTTAATCTCATCAGCCTCTAAGCCTCTCATCAGAATCTTTAAAAACCTTGTATTTACTTCTTAACATCATACTAAAGATCTTTAAATTTCTATACAGGCCTTTAAACCTCTTATCATAGTCTTTATTAACTCTGTATTTGCCTTTAAATTTTATATCAGAGGTTTTTAAATCTTTGTATAGATCTTTAAACCTTTAGATTTTTTATCAGAATCTCTGAGAATTCTATATTCACTTCTGAGCTTTATGTCAGAGATTTTCAAATCTCTGTACGAGTTTTTAAATCTCTCATTGAAATCTCTGAGGACTTTGCATTTATCTTTAAACTTTATACTAAAGGTTCTCAGATTTTTATACAAATCTTTGAGTTTTTTTTTTTTTAAAATTTTAATACTTTTAAAAGATAGTTTACTCATAAATATAGCTTTTATTGATGATTTACTTAATTATATTTGATTATATATATATCTTTTCTCTAAAAAGAGTATATATAAGCTATAAGAATTGAAGATGCAAATAAGAAAGTTATTAGTAAAATAAAGTCTTTTTTTATATTAATCTTAAGATACTACTTAATTGTCTTAAATTTCTTTAAGCTCATTCAGTATAATAATATATAATCAATAGTTTTATTTAAATTAACTTTTTTCTCAAGTTCAATTTTATAATTTACTTCTTTTCAGAAAAGTGATAATTGATCAAAGACTATTTTTTAAAAATATCACAAAATTTTTTATAGTTCTCTGATAGCTATTTATCAATTATTTTTTCATTTTTCAGCTCTATATTAATAATAGCCTTCTTTTTTATTTTTTATTATTAGTTGTTGATATTTTATCTTTGCATTCTCAAGCTTATTGACATATTTTTATATTTTCTATAGCTACTTGAACACTTTTCAGCTATTTTAAACTTTTCAGAATGATCTTTCTTTATTTTTAAGACTAAGTATCTGATAGCTTTATTATCAGTTTGGTTTTTAATATAGATAATATAGTTTTCTTCAGTTGAATAGTGGTTCGTATTAATAGCTAGCTTATATTTCATTTAAAAGAGTTAGTTTTCAAATATTAGTTCTTTTTTATTGATAAAGTGCTGAGAATTATTGAGTTTAGCTGATCATTGTATTTATTAAATATCTATCAGTCTGATTTGAGAGGTTAAAAAGTTCACAGTCTGATATAATATATTTTATTCCTCTATTAAACTATGTATTTGCTGGTCAAGTTTACTTATTTACTCTTTCTACTTATCTCATTCTACTCTAACTTATTCTAAAATATCTTTTGCTTTATTTATAAAATCAGTAATGTTTTGATATACTTAATCTAAGTTCTATTTAATTACTACAAAAAATTGTTCCTTTAATATAAAATTTTTTAACTTCATATTTCTCTCAGTCAGGGTTATCATATGTTAATCTGATCTTCATAGATTGTCAAACTATGTAATTACCTCTGACATCTTTAGTAGTGTTCTCAGAAATTTAAAAACAAAAGTAGATAAAAATTTTCAGAGGTTTTTCATTTAAAAACCTGCTTTAAAAAGAGTAAAAAAAGTATTTAATATTAGTATTATATCATAGCTTCAATCTAAATGCAGATGAATAGATATTTAATTGTCAGTTAGATAAGCTATTTGAGTGAATACTAAAATAATTTCTAAGAAATAAGTTCAAGAAAAACTTTATTTATATAGTCTTTCTTCTTAACACTATTTTCTACATTTATGTATTATTTATATGCAGGGTAATTATGAGATTGACTGCTATACTATTATCTAGACAATTGTAATTCTCTATTATTTTAATCTGTTTTAAGCTATCATAGTAAATACTATTGATATGATATTACTCAGAATACTATTAAATATGTTTATACTTATAATACTGTAAAGGGTTAAGCTCTAAGAACTAGAGGCTAGTCCTCCTATATAACAAGGACGAATTGCTTGAGAAAGGGAAGAAAAGAATGAGATGAGAACTTGAGCTTAAGCAAGCTCACATAGCATGATCATGTGCGCACATGCAAATAATGGCTAGGCTGAGTCAGCCAGCCAGAGCAAATCTAGGGGTTCAACCTCTTATAATACCCCTCTTCTCCCTCTTTGTTACAGGCCTTTACAACTATTTAAAGTTCTCTTTACATCTAATTTTGCCTGCTGAGAGGCCTCCCAAGTGTTCAAGGCCTTCACTTCTTGTAGAAGACTTGCATCATTTCATGTAGACTCAGCTCAATCTATCCATTTAACAAGATATTGCTTTTTTCTTTGATAGATTCATTTGCTCTGAATTTCCTCAATCTCAAACTCAGATTCTTCTGAGATCTTTATAGCAGGTGACTGTCAGTCAATTTGCCTCTGACTAAGCAGGGGATCTGTCATCACAGCATGTAGAAGCTTTACATTAAAGATATTGTGAATGTCAGATAAGATGTTCAGTCAGTAAGCATGAGATTCTATCTTTTCTAACACAGTATATTGATTGTATTTCATGTCCAGCTTCTTGCACAAATGATTAGTTCTTATGTTCTCTAAGCTCAATCAGACCTTATCTTCAGATTGAAAGCTTGAAGCTGAGTCTCTTCATCTATTTATGTATTTCTCTTAAGATTGCTAAGTATCTGTCATTTTTACTTGAGCTCACTTTAACATTTCACAGATCATCCTTATATAATTATCTGCAAACTCAATGAGATTATGTGATATTTCAATGAAAGGTGCATCAGCTATATTAATAAAGGAGATATGGAAAAGATATGTTAAAAAGAATGAGCTTACACCTGTTGAGGCAGCATCTCTATTATTGATGGCCAGCTCTGCTAGAGAAAGTCATTCATATCAGTCATTCTGTTGAAAGCTAATGTACTTGCATAAATAGGTTTTCAGAATCTGATTCATTCACTCTGTAGCTTCATCAGTCTTTGAGTGATAGACTGTGAAGAGTCATCTCTTAATGTTTAATTTCTCATATATCTGAGTTCAAAACATGCTTGTGAAAGCTGACTCTTGATCTGACACTACTGTCTTAGAGATGCTATGTTGAGAGATGATGTTGTGAAGAAATACTCTAGTCACTGTCTTCACATCAGTTTTCTTAACTACTTTTAATATAACTCTTTTGATCAGTCTGTCCATTATAATCATGATGTTCATATATCCTTTAGAGCTCAGTAAGTTCATGATAAAGTCCATGAAAAGCTTCTGCTACATGTGTTCAGAAATAAGAAGAGGCTTAAATAGTCCTTGATGTTGATCTTTTCATGTGGTATTTGATCTGCAAAGATGGTAGTTTCTGATTATTCTTCTCACATTGACAGCATAGTCTGACCAGTAGAACTCATATCTTAGAACTTCTGCCATTTGCTCTCACCTGGGATGGCTGGTAAGAGGTAAGTCATGAGTCTCATGCACTAATCTGGTTTGAAGAGGTTCAAAGTCTGACACTTACTTATGATTTTGAAAGAGAAGCTTTCTATTCTCATTTAAAGAGCACTCAGAGACAGAGGTTTTAATACTGAGTTCAGAAGAAAATCTGAATCTTTTCTCATGAAGAATTTGCTTCAGATACTGCAGAATCTTGTCATTTTTGTGAGTCTCATTTCACTGAGCTTGAAGAGATATCTTAAATTTCACACTGACAGCAGTCACTATTGATTTCATTCCAGGTGTCAGTATGTTAAACTTAAGTAGTTGAGCTTGTCTCTGCTTGATTCTCTCATCATCAATACTCTATGACATGTTCTGCTCTCTTTGTGATAGAGTGTCTGGTTCAATGTTCAACTTCTCTAGCCAGTAATCAATTCTGAAGTTGAATTGATAGAGAATATTCATTCAACATAGCTGTCTTTCATTTAGTCTGCATGTAGTCATGAAGTATTCTAGATTTTTATGATCTGTGAGAATCTTGAATTTCTTTACACTTTATAGCTCAGTGTTTCATTTCTTTAAATACTCAATTATTGCTAATAACTTCTTATCATGAATCTTGTAGTTGCATTCTGCAGATGAATGCTTGCAAGAGAAGAAGATATATGAGTGTAGAATGCTCTGCTCATCATATTGTAGCAGTACTTCTTCTGAGATGTAATCTGAGAAGTCTGTTTTCAATATAGTCTTACAGTCAGGATCAAATTGAAGCAGAATTGAAGTGAAGATAAACATTGATTTTAAACACTTAAAAGCTTCTTCAGTCTTGCTCATCCATAAAAAAGAAACATTCTTGTGTGTAAGAATTGTCAATAAGATTGCAATCTTTGAGAAATCTCTGATAAATTGTCTATAGAAATTGGCAAAGTTTAAAAATCCTTGTATACCTTTAAGAGTAGTAGATGTCACTCATTTCAAAATAGCTTTAATCTTCTCCAGATTCATTTGTATACTCTTGCCTGCTTCAATGATGAATTCAAGATATTTTGTGCTGTTCATCTTGAACTCACTCTTTCTGATGTCTGTCTGCAGGCCTGCTTCCTGTAGACACATAAGCATCTTTTGTACATGCTCACAATGCTTCTGTAAGCTTCTTGAGGAAAATATCAAGATGTCATCTAAATAGACTGAGCAGAAGTTGTCCAGATATCTATGTAATGCCCAGTTGATATATTTTTGAAATATGCTTGGAGCATTGGCCAAACTAAAGGATGTAATCAGCTACTCAAATAGTCTATATCTGATTCTAAAGATCATCATTCACTCATCATTTTCCATGATTCAAATCTTGTGAAAAGCTGCAATAATGTTCAGCTTAGTGAATCATTTAGTCTGTTCAATTCACTATAGAGTCTCACTGATTAATGATAGAGAATATCAATTCTTTCAGATGATTTTGTTAAGAGCTTGATAGTTCACATAGAATCTTAGCTCATTCTCAGACTTCTTCACAAATAGTATGAGAGCAGCTGCAGAGGAGTTGCTCACTCTAATAAAACTCTTATCTAGATAATCTGTAAGAGTCTTTCACAAAGCCAGTAGTTCCTCTCAAGATATATTATATAATGAGTCTTAAGGGGGTTGTTCTGTGCTATCATTAGCCTTTTTAATCAGTTCAATCCCATGATCTCTATCTGGACCACAAAGTGGGGGTAGAGTGTTGGCAGCTTTCTTATCAAATATGTCCAAAAACTTATGATAATGTTCAGGCAGCTTTTCTTTAGAGTTAATCTTTGATTTCACTTCTAGAGTCTTTTGAATATTGGCTAAACTGACAGTGAAGATCTTGATGTTTCACTTCTCTCAAGTGCTTACAAGCCTAGAGAAGCTTATGACAGAGATGAGAATCACATCAGCTTTTGCATTTGAACTAGGCTCTACCTCTATACCACTCTCTTCAAATCTCACAATTCTTTGATGATGGATCATAGTCACCTTTTGCTGGGCCAGCCAGGGGTCACCTAGATACATATCATGATCATGTAACTCATTTACCACATAGAGAAAGGCTCATTCAGTTACATGACCATCTATATCAATTCAAATGCCAGTCACTATGCTTGTAGAGAGTCCCATGGAGTCTTCAAAGCCAGTCATTTTAACAGGGAGAATTTCAATGCATGAGAGCTTATGCTTGTTAACATAGAATTGAGAAATAAGATCATAGACATTACATTTACTATCTATCATTGCTTTAGTCAAAAAGGCATTATCTACTAAAGCATTGACAGTGAAGGGTTTGAATATCATCTTAGATTTAAATCTTCTCCATTGCTTTCTCATAAGCTTCTTATTTTGCTTCTTCCAGTGTCTTTTGATTGGAGCTACTCTTTTCTCAAATTCTCACTCATATTCACATCATCGTCATCCAGTACCAGCTTGGGGATCATCTTAGCTATTGTGAGGGTGGCAGAGCATCTGAGAGATTTGAATGAGCAGCTCTTAATTATATGATCTTCAGCTCTGCATCTCAGGCACAGACCTTGCTTTCTTCATTGATTAACCTCTGTCTGATTTATCAATTTGATGTGATGAGCACTTGAGGTCACAGCACCAGGAGAGAGATTCATCAAATCATCAGTGAAAGCTTGAGACTGATTTCATCAGTCAAGAATAGTATGATGAAGTAGAGAGTGTGAATTAAATGTCATATGATCTGAAGAAGATCTGTCCTCACAACATTTAAACCACTGTCTTAAAGTCTTAAGCTCAGAGAGTTGATGATCAACTAATCTAAGCTCCTTGCAGTAATTCTCATAGAGAGATGATTCTCTTACACCTACCATGCCTTCCCTCAGCTTCATGCTTAGAGTGGATTTCAAATACCTCTTTTTAATGTGATCATCCTATCTGTGACCATCAGCTTCCAGCAATAGCTGATTAAATTCAAACAGAAAGTCAAAGAGAGCTCTTCTACTCTGTCATAGATTGTTGAGCTTTTGCATAGCCTTTTTCTGTCATGCAGAATCATTAAAGAGCATGTGTGTCTGCTTCAGTAAGCTCTCTATCATGAAGTTGATCTTGTTCTTATTATTCTCAACTCAGAGGTAAACTTGAGCTGCTGCTATTCCTTTCAGTCTCAAGTACACATACCAAGCACATTCCTCATTATTACCTAAAGCTTTCCCATCAACTTTAAGTTTTGATTGAAGCTTTAGCTCTCACTGAGGGTAGTGCTCCAGATTAGAATCATCATACTTCTTGCAGTCTGGTAGCTTGATCTTTGATCTTCTGACTGCAATGAGTGATTGCAGATTTGATTAAGAGAGAATTGATGTCAGAGTGTTTAAAGCTTGTTGTAGATTAGCTATTTCAGCTTGCTGAGCTGCTATTAATTTCTGTTCTCACACTGAACCTGTTCCTGCTATTGGAGAAAGGCCATTCATTGTTGTTCAAAGCTGCTGAGGGTGTCCCTGCTCATTGCTTCATATTAATTCATTTGTGTATTTATTGTACAAGTCTGCTGCTTTATCTCATTCAACTAAACATTTTCAATGTTGCTCATTTGTTTGTTAGCATGATTGCTAACTCAGTCTATTCATATATCAGTGCTATCACTGAACTTCATGATGCAGGATTTAAGACTCTCAATAGCCTATCATATGTTAGCATATTTGCTGAGCTTCATGATACAGAATTAAGGCTCTCAGTGGCCTATCAATGAAAGGAGTGAAGCAATTCATAATGTAAAGGATTAAGCTCTAAGAACTAAAGGCTAGTCCTCCTATATAACAAGGACGAATTGCTTGAGAAAGAGAAGAAAAGAATGAGATGAGAACTCAAGCTTAAGCAAGCTTGCATAGCATGATCACATGTGTACATGCAAATAATGGCTAGGCTGAGTCAGCCAGCCAGAGCAAATCTAGAGGTTCAACCCCTTATAGATACTTATCAGAGAGTGAAAGTATACTATCACAAACAATATGATAAATTTGACTCAATCTCAACATCAATTAATTTATGAAAAATTATTATTATAAACTTTATTATTGATCTCTCAGTTATCATCTGACTAAATAAAATCTATAATGCAATTTTTGTTTTAGTTAATGTTTTAATCAAATATATTTTATATATTTTATGCATAAAAGATATTACTATAGATGATTGTGTAAATATTATCTATACTCATATTTATAGTATTTTTAATATCTCTAAAAATCATATTCAAATAGAAAAACTTTTTTTATAAATCAATATTAATTAATTATTTATTATTTATTTGAGATTAAATAAAGACTATTCATAGTTTTTTATTCATAAATAGATGATCAAATGAAATATCAAAATTAGATACTAGAGTATTATCTTCAATATTTATAAATTTTCATCAGAATAACTAAAGTAAATAACTATTTTTAATATAGTTTATTTATAATAATTTATAATATAATAATATAGCGTAGCTATTTATATATGAATTAAGATTGATCTACTCTGCTATGCTTTAAAGATTGATATATTCTGACCTTAATCATATTTGATTGCTTATATTGATCTGATCTGATTTTCAATCATATCTGCTTTGAAAATTGATTTAATTTAATCTTCAACCACTTCTATATATTTAACTGCTTGTTTATTCTTCATTTTAATTCTCAGTTTAATATTCTCATCACAGCTACCTAGTTAAATAGATGAATTAAAGCTATTATCTTATTATCATTCTGACTCTAGTTGAGTTATAATATAATACTAAACTCCTCTTTCTCAAAAAGCCCTAGAGATTGAGTAGCAGATTTATATCTATATGTCTATATCTATATAAGTTTCTCAATAGTTGCGACTGTGCTGAATACTTAAATCTATATCTATATCTATATCTATATCTATGTATGTGTGAGCTCCTCAGTGGTTATAACTATGCTAAGTGCTCAAAATTTTTGTTAATTTTTATCTTTTTTATCTTTATTTTAGAAGTTTTTCTTACTATCCTTCACCAGAAATTTGAAAGTATTATTAAAAAAATTTATCAAATTCAACATCTTTTAATCTCAATTTTAATTTTAATCTATATAAAACCCTCTCTGCCAGACCTTAATTAAATTTCTAATAGCTTATATTATTAAGTTTGAACGTATTTCCTATGAGATTAAAGCTTAACATTAGCTAGATTCTTTAAAAATATCTTAATTCTGCTAAAGCTTCAATACATTAATTTGAAATTATCTAACTTAGTAGCTAAACCTTCTTTATATTTATAAGAAATTTTTACATATTGTTCTGCAATTAGCTTTTAATTCCTTTTATTCATTTTTGTCATATACTTTTTAGTTGATCTAGTTAAGTGCCTGGCTCATTCTAATCATTTAACATCTCAGCTTACTTCAATAGTCTGACTCACTCTAATTATTTAATAGCTCAGTTTACTTTGATAGCCTTGCTCACTCTAATTATCTTGATCATTCTGATTATTATAAACATTATGACTTTATAAATATCAATCAGATTCAAATAAATATTCTTGATTTTTTAGATAATTTCTCATCATATACTTTATTAAGAAGGCTATTATATACACTATGAAACTAATAATCTTTGGGTTGAAGACTGTCATTTCTGTTTATATTCTTCTAAGTTTTATTACTATTAAATTACTAAAAGAATCTCAGTCTTTAGGTAAGGATCTGATGATGACTCTAATGTTAATGAGATATAGAAGAAAATCTATAAGAATCTAATAAATAATGATCAATGTAGTTAGCCTACTGATAAGTTTGATGAATTTTTATTTTACTCTTTTCTTGCTTCTAATATAGCTGCTTGACAGTAAGTACTTTTTTTAAATCAGAAAGTAATATTACAATATAGCTACTTGTATATAAATTAAGATTGATTTGTATTACTATACTCTAAAGATTAATCTATTCTGACCTCAATTATATTCAATTACTTATGTTGATCTGATTTAATTCTCAATCATATATACTTCAAAAACTACTTTAATCTGATTCTCAACTATTTCTCTATATTTGACTGCTTATTCATTTTTTATTTTAATCTTCAATTTAGTATTCTTATTACAGTTATCTAATTAAATAAATAAATTGAAGCTGTTGTTTTATTATCATCTTAACTCTAGTTGAATCATGATATATAATTTAATTAATGAAGTTTTAGCTCATATATTTTTCAGCTACAGATCTACTTTTTAGATCAATATTAATAATTCATCTTATTCAAACTCAATTAACATAATTAACTGAGTCAATGAAATATAAATAATATAGAAAAAAATTTAAAAAATAATTAAAGAAGATTAAAACTATACAAAAAATATACTATGACTTTAAATATAGTATAAAATACTTTCATGTGAAAAATTGAGTACTTCTCAATATGAAAAACTTCTGCATACTCTACTTCACTAGATAATTGAATTATAAATTTATTAATTTTTTTTATATTATTGAATTTTAAAATATATAAATATATAAACTTTTTTTTTCATACTCAATATATAATATTTATTCTGTCTTTTATATCTCACTACTTGAACTCTATAATATGAGAAATGATATTACTTCATTTTCTATATTAGAGCTAATAAATAATAAAAAAAAATTTTAAATTGAGAAGATATTAAAGAAAAAGAAATATTAAAATAAGAAATAATACTATATATAGTAAAAGAATTATGAATCTTTTAATAATATATAAAAATCTTTTAAAAATATTTAAAAAATTAATATATTTAATATTTTTGAATAGCAGAAATTATAGTAATAAGTATATTGAACTTACTCTGAGAAGTATATTAAATGTTAATTCTTTTTTATACATGTACTCTTTTTACTACTTTTTCTCAAATGAGTTTTTTGATTATGTGATTTTAATAAGATAAGTAAAATATTAAAAATTATTAAGTTTTCAAAAAAAAATTTATTTTACTATTATCTGAATAAGTTAAAATACTCAAATATATATTTTTAGTTCTCTCTGATATAATTTTTATTCACAATTATCATTGTCATTATATACTATTCAGGTACAGCAATTTTTTTCTCTTCAAGCTCAATACTTTTTTTCTTAGTCAACTTATAGTTTTTTATCTCATACACAACTTCTTTCTTTATATTTTTTTATTTCTCATTTTCAGAGAATGCTATCAGTATACTTATAGCTTCACTCTGATACTGAGTATGACAGACAATATTAATCAAGACAGTAGTATAAGCTTTTACTGAATGAGTAACATAAAAGAAAGCTATTAATACTGCTATTATATATAGTAGTTTAACTCAATAATATGAAATTTTCACTGATCTCACTCACTCTATAAAGAATAAAAAGCTTTGAAGAGTAAGTAGTTAATTCAACTTAGAAAAAAAAGTAAACTATATAAATAATTATCAGTCATCACAATAAGTAAGAATTTTTCTGATATAGTAGTTAAAGATATACTACATTCACATAAATATATAGTTTATATGCAAGATAGTAAAAGTTACAGCATTTCTCATAGTGAGAAAGATTATATATTATAGATAAATTATTCAGTTTCAATAAGTATCACTTATAAAGAATATCTTTAATATAAAATTAATTATATAATCAATAATTATAAGCTATAACTTAGTATATTTATTAATTATTATCACATGTGATAATATTAGATATATTAAAAACAGAAAAGCTTACTTAAAAAATATAGAGATAAATTTTATTATATTAACAGAGATAAGAAAAAAATAAAAAAGATATTAAAATCAGAAACAGCAGCAATTGTAAGAAATTTATAATAATTATAATTATGAAGTTATAAAGAAAGAAAACTTTAAAAAAAATATATTCTCTCTTTATTCTTATAGTAATAAATGCTCTTATGATAATTATCTCATACAATTAATTTTTTAAGATTATTGAATAAATATTATAAGTGTTTTCTTCTACATCAATAAATATTTCATTCTCATATCTTATTTCTATATCAATAAATATCTCTTATCTATATATATTCAATATAATTATCTTCTAGAGCTGCTAAGATCAGTATCTATAAAATAGAGAATAACTGTGATATCAAGATTCTATATACTAGTTTCTTATTCTTACACTTTTTACTTCACACTATTTATCATATTATTTATTAAAGTATTTATATTCATACTGTTTATTAAAGCACTTTAGAATTAATATTTTATAAAATTAATATTATTTCAAGATTTAGTACTCAAAATTAGTACAGATTAATATTTCTCAAAAATTAATTTTTTAAAATCAATACTTTTTGAAGAATAGAATTAGCACTTTATGAAGAATCAAATTACAATATTACTAATTTCTTATTTTATAAAAATTTAGAAATAAAATCTATTATTATTTATTTTTATATATAAATACTTTAAATTTTTAAAGTTTCTTTAATAAATTCAATAATTAGCTACTATTCAATTCTATATATATATTTTATTCATTGCTATTTTTTTCTCTCTATAGTATTTATTACATTTATACATCTATTCTCTTACAATTCTAGTTATGAAGTTTCTCACATTTTTTTTTTTGATATTCAGTTCATTCATTCTAAGTGTTCTTACAGATTAAGTACATTAATATAATTCCACACTAAGTTAGCTATCACACTGAGTCAGTTATCAAATTTCTCTACCTATTAATTTAACTACTCATTCAATTCAATGTATAATTATATCATTAAAATACAAGAAAAACTCTTCAAATTCAGTTGAGCAAAAGAAAAGAATTGAAATCATAATAAAATCTATTTAAAATAATGAAAAGCTCTCAATTTGTAAAGCTGTAAAACTATTTAATGTGTTTAAATCTACTTTTCAAAATTATCTCAAACATCAGCTTTTACAGATGAATTTACATATAAACTTTCACAAATTCTCTACTACTGAAAAGAATAGTCTAGTTAAATAAATGCTGAATTAAATTAAATAAAAATTCTTTTCTCAGTCAGTATTTGTTGAAAATATTACTAAATATCTTCTTATGTTATACAATTTTACTATCTTTACTATCTCTTCTTCTCATGTCAGCAAAAACTAGATTTCAAAACTGATTAAATATTGTATAAAGCTTTGAAACTACTATTTTAAACACTATAATCATGATTGAATCAAGTGTAAAGATCAGCAGATTATAAAAAATTAGTTTAAGATCTTAAAAGATATAATTGCTGAGCATAAAATTGTATTAAAGAATATATACAATTTTGATGAGACTGACTTTACTATGAGGCTCTGTGTCACTATTAAGATCATTACTAATAGTGAGCACTATGACAGAGCAAAGCTCCTACAGCCTGAAAATCATGAATAAGTGACTGTAATTGAATCAGTCAATGTGTCAGAATGAGCTTTACCTTTTTATTTCATTCTCAAAGATCAGAGCTTGTTGAAAGATTAGTTTAAAGGCCTTCTAGAAGGCTGAAGGCTAGATATTAGTTCAAATGACTGGACTACTGATGGAATAGGCCTGAAATGACTTCAATGAGTATTTATTTCAGTAGCAGATTCTTGCAGAGTTGACAGATTTATTTTTCTTATTCTGAACAGATACAGCAGTTATTTTATTCTAGAATTTGATCAAATCTGTAAAAATAATGCTATAATATATCTTTGCATGTTATCTCATTCCTTTCACCTTCTGCAGTCACTAGATGTGGGTGTTTTCTCAGTTTTAAAGTGAGTGTACAGAGATCTAGTTCAGCAGCAAATGCAGTTTGAATTTAATGCCTATAAGGGGCTGAACCCCTAGATTCGCTCTGGCTGGCTGACTCAGCCTAGCCATCATTTGCACATGTGCACGTGATCATGCTATGCGAGCTTGCTTAAGCTCATGTTCTCATCTCATTCTTTTCTTCCCTTTCTCAAGCAATTCGTCCTTGTTATATAGGAGGACTAGCCTCTAGTTCTTAGAGCTTAACCCTTTACAATGCCATTTAAAAGGTAGATTTTTTAGATGTCTACTCTGCAGCATATACTGCAGTCTTCAAATCTCAAACTATTTAAAATGACTTCAAGACAATTGAAATAGTGCTCTTTCAATCTAACTACATTCTTCAGCAGCTGAATATTTAACTATGAACTTCTACTTTCTCATACAGCAGTTCTAGCAATTCAATCATGTTCTGAATACTTTAAATACCTAGTAATTTCCAGCAATTACACTGGCAGATGAATATGATCAAAAGCTTAGTGAAGAATGAGCCTCAAGGTTTTGTGAAAGATTTTGATCAAATTATCCAGATCTGTGAATATGAGATGATTAGTACCACAATTATGAAGAAGCAATACCAGAATATATTCAACATCAATGAGATAGAGAAGCAAAAGTGCAAGAGATTTAAATGTCAAATTGGACAGAAAGTAGAAGGTTTAACTAGTGAAAAAGTTCAAAGTCTTCTAGTAGACTCTATAAAGTCTACAGAGTCTGTTGAACAGTCAGTTATTCAACTCTTCAAGCCTTCAGTTGCTGAGTCTACAACACATATATGAGTGTCATGAAGATGCAGCAATTGTGAAATGCTTGAGCATACAAGACTAAGATGTTCTCAATCAAGTGTAATTTAATTTAATTTAATTGAGCTTTGTTGCATTGAGATAATTTGAATTAAAAACTACCTAGTTGAAATACAATGAATTTGCTAGCTGACTCAATGTGAAATTACATTACCTTAAAGAACAACTTGATTATGTAATATAATTTCGAAAATTTAAATTTATAGAAAGTGAATTTATTGTCTATTTGAATGAATAAATAAAAGAGTCATTGTTTTCATCACAAGTCACAGTCATTACAGTTTATAGTTTATAGCAAGTTTATAGACATATAATTTTACTGCTTATGCTGCTGAATGAGGAAGTTACTTTACTTGATTACATTTTGAAAGAGTATGATAGTGGACAGATTGACTAAACCCCTAAACACACAGTGGCATTTAAAGTGTTTCCTTAACTTGCTAGGACTTAATTACAGGTAGAGGCGTAGCGGTGCGAGGGAGATTAGCCGTTGCTCCGGGCGACGTCACCGCTGCACGTGATAGGAGTATACAGATTGGCTCCATATCCTTGGTTCCAAAGGGATGTTCCGGGGGATTTTTCCGAGGCCGGCCCAGAAAACACAGACGCGGTGGCAGAAGCGGTGGCAGATGGTGATTGGCAGAAACCTTGGCGGCAGACCCCGTGACCCTGTAACCCCGTGACTTCCGTATTTGAACCTCAACTTCTCAAACTCGTATTCTTTTGCCTCCGTCTCTGATCTTCTTCTCAAAACACTTCTTCATACTACTGAACTATACCATATCACTCCACTCTACACCTCCCCTCTCTCTTCGTGACTACTTCTTATTTTTGTGCTATCCCCTTCGCCTACTACATAAAGCCATCTGGACACGAGCCACCCTTGCCCTATTAGAAGGCTCTGTCCTCCTCTCCACCAACTTCCGCGGTAATTCAACTACGATAATATCCCTCCAGAGATAACGCCAGAATACTACACCACATAGACATCGTCCTTCTCCGTCTTAGTGATATCTTTGTATTTGTCTCTCTCTCTTTTTTTTTTTCCTTCTTTTTTTTTAAAAAAATACCCGTCTTTGTTTCCGTGCGTAGTCGTCTTCAACGCGAGGTTGCACCATTAAACAAACGCACACTCAAATAGACACACCACGCGCCTCCTCGCCTGTCCTCCAACTATTCATCTCTCCACGCCACAGCACGGCTGTAGGCCTGGCTGCAAATTGGTACCTATCCTCTTCTGAGCTAGGTACACGCTTACCTTAACCCCCTGAAAAATAAATTCACCCTATCGAGCCACGCTTTTTGTCCTCGAGCCTGCTCACTCAACATGGCAGATGCGCTTGCTTCGCAACTGAGTAGCGTGAAGCTAGGGTAGGAAACACCTCTATAACATACATTAGAGATATATTACATCATTACTAACGCAAATTCACACAGAGAAAATCACCACTCAGAGAAATGGAAAGAACACTTAAAAGCACCCCCAAAAGACACGCGAACTCAAACTGAGGTTAGATAGAACTCAAAAATTGTTTTGCTGCAACATTTGGGGCCCCAGAATTTAGACTTACAAAGGATGTGCCTGGTAGGATGTCACGGCAACCAAAGGGCTAGAGTTCGAGGACTTCTACATCAAACGGGAATTGATGATGGGAATATTTGAGGCTGGTTTCGAAAAACCCTCTCCCATCCAAGAGGAAACTATACCAGTCGCCCTCACTGGACGAGATATCCTCGCACGCGCCAAAAATGGGACAGGCAAGACTGCGGCGTTTGTGATACCGACGCTTGAACGAACCAACCCCAAAAACTCCAAAACACAAGCCCTCATTCTCGTTCCCACTAGAGAACTCGCCCTGCAAACCTCCCAAGTCTGCAAAACTCTCGGTAAGCACCTTGGTATCAACGTTATGGTAACAACAGGAGGAACTGGCCTCCAGGATGATATTATACGGCTGAATGAAGCCGTCCATATCATTGTTGGCACACCCGGCAGAATTCTGGACCTCGCCAGCAAAGGTGTTGCAGACTTGTCAGAGTGTTCGACTTTCGTGATGGATGAGGCCGACAAGCTCCTCTCGCCTGAATTCACTCCAGTCATTGAGCAGCTCCTCTCATTCCACCCCAAAGACCGCCAAATTATGCTTTTCAGTGCCACTTTCCCATTGATTGTCAAGTCGTTCAAGGTCATATTCTTTCCCGCCTAATTTTCCCAGGTTTTTTGCTACTACGTGATATCTAACTATTTTCAACAGGACAAACATATGAGGAACCCTTATGAGATCAACCTTATGGACGAACTCACCCTTCGGGGTATTACCCAATATTATGCATTCGTCGAGGAGAAACAAAAAGTCCACTGCTTGAACACTCTCTTCTCCAAACTCCAAATCAACCAATCTATCATTTTTTGCAACTCTACCAACCGTGTCGAACTACTAGCCAAGAAAATCACCGAACTCGGCTATTCATGCTTCTATTCTCATGCTAAAATGTTGCAACATAACCGAAACCGTGTGTTCCACGACTTCCGAAACGGTGTTTGCCGAAATCTGGTCTGCTCGGACCTGTTGACACGTGGGATCGATATTCAAGCTGTCAATGTTGTCATCAACTTTGACTTCCCTAAGAATGCTGAAACGTACCTTCATCGTATCGGTCGTTCGGGTCGATTTGGACATCTAGGCTTGGCTATCAATCTTATCAATTGGGAAGACCGGTATAATCTCTATAAGATTGAGCAGGAACTGGGTACGGAAATTCAGCCTATCCCTCAGTCCATCGACAAGAAACTTTATGTTTATGATACACCCGACACAATTCCGCGGCCAATTACAAGTACACCAACCCAACCGCCAAAGCAGCAGCATCAGCAGCAGCCACAGCAACCCTCTGCACCTGCACAATATCCCAATAACCCAGAAGGTCACAGTCGCAGGCAAGGTCATTCCCAATACCCCTCCCATAGAGGTCGTGGTTCCTATCGTGGAGGCCGTGGCCAAGGACATAGAGGCGGCCATGCAGAAAATCATCGTCAAAATGGAACTGGACCGCGGCCAAATGCCGCCGCGTCCGCACCTGCGTCATAACCTGCCTTAACAGGAGCACCAACGTCTTAGTGTCCAAGATTTGAGCTGAACCTACCCACCCAGTTCATTACTGTTAATTCACCTACCTTCCACGGCTACCAGCACTCAATGATACACCTCTATTCCACACCTCCGTAACCTCGGATTACCACCTCACATTGACCGCGTTTTTCATCATCGTCCTCCTTGTCCTTTGCAAAGTTTTCACCGATCAGCGCTATGACCTTTTCTATAAAGTCTTGTTGCTTTTTGTTGCTTGACACGATCAAGATTTCCGTTATGTGCATGATTTTATGGTGATGTTGCGGGATATGTATCATATTTTCCCCCACTTATACCTTTTCTTCTTTCTCTTTGAATTTATTTATTTTTATTTTTATTTTTTTTTCGTCTTCGGTTCGGCATATCTGGTGGGATTTTACCCAGGGTTGGATGCTCCCACGTCTACTCGGGAAAATGCATCTGGAGAGGACCGCATATGGGTTCCCTGCGATATATTTCATTATCATGGACGATTTTGCGACGGCGATGTTGCGGGTGATGTCTTCGGCAAAATGAGCACAGGTTAAAGGGAGGCGTTTTGGTCTTTTATTTATAGGATTGTGGAGTTAACCCTTCTTTTTTCGGCGGTTTTACAGCAACGACACCGTCTTTGGTTGGGGATTTTCAATTTTGTTAGTTGGCGAGCACCAACCTCAGCGATTATTAACTGGGCTATCGAAGAATTTCCCCCGCGTACGGATTCCCCCCCTTTTTTTCACTTCACGTTTTATACTTCTACCCCTTCTTACACCACTTTCCCTATTGCACTTCACCCCTCACCCCAGGACCAATCAGATATGTTTCAATCCTTGCGATACCACTCAACCACCTTCGCTTTGAACCTCTCATCCCTTCCCCCTTCCCCCTTCCCCCTTCCCCCCCCCCCCCCCCCCTCCCCCCTCGAGCTAGCGGAAATGCGCCGTGGCTTCTAAAGTCACCCTCAGCAGACAGTTTTGCCTCGCGCTCAACAACCGCGGATCCGAGAACAACCAATTCTAACCATTTGTCGATTCTGCTTGTCCCGGACCGCAGACAACAGTCGGAATGCCTTGAAAAGATCAAAGCACAAATGAAAGAAATAAAGAAATTAAAAACCAAACAAATGTGTTTAAAAGAAAGAAAATAAAAGAAAAAAAAGATGAAAAAAAAAAAAGCCACCGTCAGCGGGGGAGACAATAGGTGTGGATATATATATTGGGCGGACTTAGAATGGACGAGGAGTACTATCAGTCTCATCCAACATCTTTACAACTATTGTATGGTACAGGCCTTCTCAATATGTGAAGCATCTACCTAGGTATTGAAAAATGTCAAATCTTGTCTCTCCTCTGCCAAGACTCTTCATTCCTTGGGTTATGATTTGTAGGTGACTGTTGTCTATTTTCTTGTAGCAAATCACTTATGTGTGACTTGAAATGTGGAAATTCATCTTCCGAGCATGCATAGTTTTTCTTTTAAAATGTGAGCTCTCAACATGATTGTTTGATGCACTCTTTTGTAGACACTCATATGAGCTTATCACACATGTCTATGAAAATAGATAGAGAACTTCAAAGAGAAGAAGCTTTTCAATTCCAGTTCTAGAGATTTAAATCTTTATAGAGTTCGATAAATGCTTTCCTTAAAAATGTGATAAATTAACTTTTATTAGACTTTACTACCTATAGTCACCTCTCTGTCCTCAAGATAGATACTGAAGAAAGGAAAAGAAAGAGTTAGAGAGAGATAGAACACGAAAACAAATAAATACTTCGATTCTTCCACTATTATATATATGTTACATACCGCCCCTCTGTACACACAGTGATGCCTTTCACTCTAACTCCAGGCATGAGGCACGCCATATCCAGAATTTTGGGACAACATCCATGGGTAAGTTAGTTAAAAGGATGACAGTGTAATTTGAGTTTCTTTGACGTCGTTCTATAACTAACTAGCCCGCCTTATATAGCCGCGCAAGTTGGTTAAACCGCCCCCATCAACTTCCCGTTGACTCGAATCATAAGAAGGCGAAGCGATTGTATTTATGGAATATTTATTTAAATTTTCGCGGGTCATAATAGTACATATTTGCCATGGCGACTTCAGAAAGCGATCGAAGGCCAAAGGTTCTAACCTACCCATCCCCCTCACTTGACCCTTTTTTGAGGCTTCAGAATAATAGCTAACTCCCAACACACGCTGTCTGTTACTTTAACAGCCGAGCGCCTTGCGGTCAATTATCGCGGGCTCGACGGCCGGAGCTGTTGAGATTTGTACGTCAGCCAGCTCCCTCCCTCAAAATATTTACATTTCCGTTTCAAACAAATTGAGCAGAGGAGAGAGATTAATTAAGCTAACTGATATATTTAGCAATTACATATCCTGCAGAATGTATGAGGCCCCAGGAGTTTCGCTCCCGACACACTCTCTGAACCCCGACTATCTCTCCTCCTCACAGACAACTGTCACGTTAAAGAGCTCCAAGACTGACGATCGCACACAGTTGCGAAGACAAGAACACAACTCAACCGCCGGCTACCTGATTCGAAGAAGCTTCCTTGGCCACCTTTTGGCAAGGCGTGGTATGCCGGGTGCACGACGCTGATCGTTGGGAATTCGCTAAAGGCGGGAATCCGTAAGCTGTCATTCTCTGCAGTCTTTTTTTTTTTTTTTTGGGGGGGGGGGGGGGGGGGGGGGTGGAAGGATTCTGAAAATTCTTTTTAGGTATATGTTATGTGTAGTAGGGATATGGGCTAATTTTTGGTTATAGGATTCGTAGCTTTTGATTTCTTCAAGTCGATATTACAAGATGAGAACGGAAAGATATCAGGACCCCGCACTGTCGTCGCGGGTTTTGGAGCTGGGTTTACGGAGTCGCTGTTGGCCGTTACGCCGTTTGAAAGTATCAAGACGCAATTGTACGTTCTCCCTCCCTATCTTATGTTTCCTTGATCAAGTTGTTTGCTGTAACGTACCAAAACTCCTCATCTCCGCCGACTTCCTATACTCCGGATTAATAACCACTTTTTACGCGCTACACAGAATTGATGATCGCAAATCCCCCAACCCACGCATGCGCGGTTTCTTACATGGCACCTCGGTAATATTCCGTGAACGGGGGATACGAGGATTCTTCCAGGGCTTTGTGCCTACGACGGCACGGCAGGCGGCCAACTCTGCCACACGGTTCGGGAGCTATACCACCATCCGCCAGTTTGCGCAGGGGTATATTGCTCCTGGTGAGAAGTTGGGTGCTGCAAGTACGTTTGCAATTGGGGGCTTGGCTGGGTTGATCACCGTGTATGTTATTGTTATGGCCTCCCTTGTCCTTTTGTGCGCTGTTGTAATTCGATAGGTGTGGTTCCCCAGCGGCTGACGTTCTGTAGTTATGTGACGCAACCGTTGGATACGATTAAGACTAGGTGAGATTTTCTGGGTGAAGTTTGGAGAAGAGTGGTTATGGTCTCGCGCGATTGACCAGAACTGACGTGAATTTCAGAATGCAATCCATCGAGGCCCGAAAGAACTATAAGAACAGTTTCTCATGCGCGGCAAGCATCCTCAAAAATGAGGGAATCCTAACGTTCTGGTCTGGCGCTCTCCCGCGTCTGGCACGCCTAGTCATGAGCGGAGGTATCGTTTTTACCATGTAAGCTTCCTGACTATAATCCCTTGATTTGTCATTGAGCAAGGCGTCTAGGGAAATCCAATACTAATTTGTATTTGAAACAGGTACGAAAAGACGATGGAGGGATTGGATCTGTTGGATCCAGAGAGGAATTATATTTAGATATTCTGGTTTCATTGCATTGGTTTATTATAATACCTTTTTCGGTCACTTTGGGTCTTGAAAAATGGGCTGCATGTAGAATATAGACTGGTTCATAATTGAACTGGTAATTTTTTGAACACCATAATTGTTGGGAGGAGTGGGGGCTGTGCGCATTAAATTCTATATATCATCAGTTCTTATAGTCCAAGGGAATTGTCTGTTGGAAGTCTCCTATTCTATAATACAGGGAGGATTGAGCAAGAAATGTAGAGAAATGGAAGGTATCATACACCAAAAATAAAAGCGTAAATAGCAAAATGGCAGCCTATCCTCAGGAATTCCCCTTCGCTTTATCCGTCTCCCGCGCCAGCTTCATCTGCTCCTCCGCAAACACGTTACCAACCTCCTGATCCACAAGCCAGCCCCTCACACTAGCCATAATCTTCTTTAACCCCTCACCACCCTCCATGATATCCACCAGGTTGTGCAGCGTCAACCCACTCCGATGATCCGTACATCGATTCTGCCCAAAATTGTACGTGCGGATCTTATCACCCCTGCCCATCTTCCCCACACCACCCATAGCGCCCCGACGCAGCTTGACCATCTCCTCTTCTCTCGCCTCGCGTCGCTGCTGGGCAATCCTAGCCCTGAGCAACTGCCACGCCTTGCGCCGATTCTCATGCTGCGACCGCGAATCTTGCATCCCTACCACAATACCAGTGGGTATATGGGTTAACCGTATGGCAGACTCAGTCTTATTAACGTGTTGTCCACCAGCACCGCTCGCGCGCATCTTCTCCACATTCACCTCTCGCGGGTCAATATAGAAGTCGGAATTTGGATCATCAAAATTAAGCTCGCCGTCCCCTTCCTCTCCATTTCTAGGGAAAGAGGGTAGAATCACCACGCTGACAGCACTGGTATGTGTCCTCCCTTTACTCTCCGTTGCAGGTACCCTCTGCACACGATGCACACCCGCCTCCGTGCGAAGAGTCTCATAGCTGCCCGGTGTCTCTATTTCCATAACAGCTTCCGCCAGCCGGTCTTCTGACCCGCCACTCGCGCCGGCGTTTTCACTCTCTTTCTTCAGCAGTGTGGCACGCAGGCCACGATTGGCACAGAACATTGTATACATGCGTAGAAGTTCGTTGGCGAAGATGCCAGCTTCGTCACCGCCGGCACCAGGGCGGAGCTCAAGGAGACAGGGCAAGTCTGCGAAAGGGTGGCGGGGGATGAGGGCTTGTTTGAGGTTTTCAGAGAGAACGGAGAGGGAGGCCGTTGTTGTTTGGAGATCTTCGAGGGCGAGGGAGCGGAGGTCAGAGTCTGTGGATGAGTCCTCGAGGAGGGCGTTAAGTTCTGAGATAGACTAGATGTATTTGGGTTGGGGACGTCGTTAGCTAGATATTCTTCCGCTGGAGAGACTTTACATAGGATTGCCAATGTGCAGAAAAATTCTAACTTCATGTGCCTTGTCCCATTCTTTTAATGCGGTGGCCGTGGTGGCTAGTTCTCCGACACGTTTTGCGGTTTTGGGATTAAAGCTCTCGGCCAGTTTTGAAGTGAGGGATGCATGCTCATCGGCAATTGATCGCGCCCTGTTAAGGAGGACGGGAGATATCGATACTTCCGGAGACAAGGCTGCATTTCAATTTTAGCTTGTATACAAATAAAGTACAAAGCATGGTCCCTTGAATAGATATACCTGTGGAACTAAAGCGGAGCTGTTGAGACCATGACTTCTGCTGTATCAGGCGCAGAGACCGTGACAGACATCTGGAGCATATCCACGGCGCATTGAACATACTCGAGGTTGAATTAACCCAGGCAGATTGTTCAATGCCCGTGTAGTAATAGATAGATAGATAGATATACAGATATATACTCCGTACTCCATATAGATCTCGAATGATCAAACGTTGGGTGTAACTTATGATCTATATGGTCAATTCTTGCTCGGAGTTTCTTACCTATTTTGGGCTGTTAGGGCTATTAACACGTGACCATATGCCTTCCGAAAATAGAATACCGGACTCACATATACTCCGGTAATTTTACCGTTCGGGCGTAAAGGCCAGACTATTATTTACCGGTGTCGTCTTCAGATCGTGTCTATGGCAATGTCTATATATCTCTCTCTATGGTCATCCATATCAACTTCGGCTTCAACTTCGACAACTTCAACCTTGTCTTCTTCCCCCGTATTCCCTCTGCCCATTTTCTCTATCTCTCACACACGCTGTCTCTTTCAAGAGTCTGTTGTCTTATTCTCCATTGCCTATTTGTGGTTTATAGAACTCATACTCTCCCTCTTGCCTTCGGGCATTATTTCTCCTAGGCGCATCCGCTTTTTCTCAATGACTACTTTCAACTCTTCGCCATGATCGTCTCACTCCAGACCCTTACTTTTCTCCTTGCTGTCATTTCTGCCACCAACGGGCTCCAGTCATCTGATATCCCGTCGGATACTCCGCTCTCATCCCTCATCTCCACCGCAAAAACACACCTCAAAAATGGAGCCCCTCAAGATGCGCTGCCCTATTTTGATGCTGCAATTTCACGAGACCCTGCAAACTACTTGACTATCTTTCAGCGTGGGGCCACCTACCTTTCCCTCGGGAAAAGTGCAAAGGCCTTACAAGACTTCAACGAGGTGCTCAAAATCAAACCCGACTTCGAAGGTGCTCTCTTGCAGCGGGCCCGACTTAATATGAAAACCGCAGATTGGGCTGCCGCAAAGAAAGATCTGGTGGCTGCCGGGAAAAATACCGCTGCGGAAATTGCGGAACTGGACGAAGCCCAAGGAGCAGCTCGCCTGGCTCAGGCTGCAGAGAAGAAGGGTGACTGGGAAGCTTGTGTCTCTCAATCTGGAGTTGCGATCATGAAAGCGCCTCAATCATTGCCTTTGCGACAGCTGCGGGCACACTGCCGGTTTGAGCGAGGAGAAATTCAAGAAGGTATCGGTGACCTGGCTCATGTTCTGCTAATGGCACCGGGTTCAGTCGAGCCACATCTACAAATATCCTCCATGCTTTTCTATTCATTGGCGGATACGGAGCGGGGGATCACACAGATACGGAAATGTCTCCATTCAGATCCGGACTCTAAAGTGTGCAGTCGTCTATTTAGAAGGGAAAAGCAAATTGCGAAACAGCTGGCTACCCTCGAGAGCCTTTGTGAAGGACGGAAATTTAGCAAGGCCGCTGAGCTCCTGGTGGGAAACAAAGACGATCCAGGGGTGCTTCAGGATGTAAAAGATGATGTGAAGGCTGCTCGTGCAGCTGGACATATACAACCAAAAGCGCCAAACTTACTCCATGACAATCTGGTGGAGAAGACTTGTGAAATATACAGACAGGTTCGTACTTTTTAAAAAGGAAGCTCTCCTTCTGTTTATGAGACAGAAAACTAAATCTGCAATAATTTACAGATGAAATCGAAGAAGAAAGCACGAAAATACTGTACCGAAGCCTTGGAGCTGAACCCTAACTCTCTCCATGGCCTCCTCTCGCAAGCTGAGGCTCAAATCGAAGAAGGTGAATTTGAATCAGCAATCAAAACCCTAAACGACGCCCGAGGACAACACGAAAACATCCAAGAACTCCAATCACTTCTCCAAAAGGCCCAGACCCTCCTCAAACGCTCGAAACAGAAGGACTACTACAAGGTTCTCGGCGTCGACCGCGATGCAGACGAGAAGACCATCAAACGGGCCTATCGCAAGATGACCAAACTACACCATCCAGATAAAGCGATATCACACGGAATTACCAAGGAGGATGCGGAGAAGAAAATGGCTGCCATCAACGAGGCATATGAGATCCTTTCAAATCCAGAGTTACGGGCCCGTTTCGATCGTGGAGATGATCCTAATAATCCTGAGGCACAAGGTCATCCGTTCCAGGGCAGTCCGTTCGGCCCTGGTAGTGGCGGGCAACAGTTCTTTTTCCAGCAGGGGAGCGGACCGCATCATTTCAAATTCCAAGGAGGGTCGTTCAACTTCCCTGGTGGATTCCCATTTGGTTAAGATACACATTTCCGTCTTTTCGTCTGCGTTGGATTCATCACAATCTCTTTTTCTGAATCATCGTCTGTTATATGCCAGGCATACAGGAAGCTTTCTTAGCTTCCAGTCCTTACGGCTAGTAAGGGTATGCATAATCTCATATTTTCTACACTCATATATTTTATTTTATTTTTTTTTACCTGGTTTAGAGGAGAAACTTCCAGCCTATATCGCTATTAAGCTTTGTGCAATCGGCGTTTTAGGTCTTTAAAACATGTGTATTCCTTTTGTTCTTTGGTTGGAGTGGGGGAAAAGGCGTTTTCATCAAACACAGAAGAAACACTAGGTTATGGTTCCAAGTCCCAGTTTCTTTATTTCTTTTCTAGATAACTGTCTAATTGATTGGTGGTTTCTTGGGGGCAAAAGACGCGGGGAGACCTTACTTGGAATCGGATTTTGATTTCAGTATTAATGAAATAAGAATATTCTTCGATTATGATCTTACCACCTTTTTCTCCCTTGACCTGTTGTAATAATTACACTTGTGAAACTCCTGCAAATCTGGTCATTGAGCCAATATCATGGCTCCCTTTTTTCTCCATCTGCCTTTGAGGGAAAATAGAAATAAACACAATATTCCACCAACTCCTCAATTTCTGAAAAGAAATACAAAAATTTTACACCCTGAATGAAACTTAACACTCGTGCAAAACAAGAAGAGCAGACAAATAAGAGGAAGATCCGGGCGCCCAATAAGAAAATTAAAAATAAAATAAGGTTAAGACCAAAAGCCCTTTTTAAGGACAACGAACGGAAATCAAGATCACTCCCTCCTTGCCTTCGGGGCATCCGTCAACGGGACATAACTAACACCAAAAATTTTATCCTTAACCACAGTCCCATCCTCCTTCTTATCCACAACCCAGATATATTGTGAGCCACCAAGGCCAAAGGATCTCATCCCGCTCTCCCCTCCCGATTCCACGGGGATAAACATCCTCCCAGGCGCACGCAGCTGCTCAATTAAGGCTGGGTGCATTACCGCCGCTGCCGCACCAACGTGAATGGCATCATAGGGTCCCCCCTCAGGGTAACCTTTTCTCCCATCGCCAAGGACAAAGCGCGCTTTACCAGAGTTGAGGAGCTGGAGGCCCGATTCTGATTTGGCCATATTTATAGTGGCCATGTCGACCAGCCCTTGTATGTGGTCGATGCCAACGACTGTGCCATTTGAAGGTGGGGTGCCGGTGGTGGAGGTGCCAGTAATGAGATTGGCAAAGACGTGAGTTAGATAACCGGAGCCGGAGCCTATGTCCAGGACACGCGAGTCTGGACGCAGGAATGGGAGGAGGTATTCGCAGGCATGGACGTGCATGTGCGGTGCAGAGATTGTGGCAGCATAGCCGATTCCTTGTGGGGAGTCTGCGTAGGGGTTTGCGGGGCAGTAGTCGCCGCGGTCGACCTGGATGGGGCCGTTTGGCTTAGCTTTCAGTCAAGTATAGATTCATGGAAAATACACGGATAGAGCTATATATATTGAGTCTTCATGCATGGATGCACAAAGGCATGCAAATAGATAAGGGAGAGATAAAATGAGAGAAGGTACTTACTGCAAGCATAGCATCTCTTACTCTCTCATGTTTAATAAGACCATTCTTGAACAAATTATTAATCAACTGCGCGTTAGATTTTCCCGAACTCTGCCAGGCCATGTTGAAGTATCTCCCGATGAATCGGTGCGTGGTGGTGGCGTGTAAGAGGGAAGAGATGCTGCTACAAAGATATTGGATATGCTGGACTTGTTGAAGGTGGTGAATCTGAGAAAAGGAGGTGGTGTAGAATAGAGATATGAGGCCAATGAAGAGAGCAAGAAATATATAGATGGTCCGGAGAGACACTTTGAGGCTAGGCGGGCCTTTGGGGGTGTATTGGATTTATCCTGGTGGAGAGTGGATGAAGCATCTATGGGTTCGGTTGTGTGCGGGGTTGACAAATACTGATACAAAGAATTGAGAGGATCCAAAGACTGCAGACCTATCAAGCTATCACAGGCCAACCAGTATGAACTGCGGGCAGCCCTTAAAGAAGTAGTGATGTGGAGAGAAGAAATCATGAAATATAGTAAAAGATGCTTGTGGTTGGTTGTTGTGCAAGTTGTTACGTCAGGGCTCCCGCTAAGCTGGAAGGAGGAAGAGGCGAAGATGTGACGACAACGCCGAGCTCGAGAAGTAAACGAAGAAGAGGGGACAAATAAAGTATGGAATGAACTATTAAAAGGAGAAACATATACAAAGTAAAAAATAAATCATGATGTTCACATTAAAAACATTGAGCACTTTGCTGTCTCTATCCGCACAATGCTTTGTGATAAATAAATGACAACCCGCCACCCCACCTCTTGTCCCCACCACCATTTACTCCCCGAAAATCATCAGAACCGAAGGAATAATACACATATATATACACAACAACATCACACCAATTGCATTTCGTCAGCTGGCTCAACTGCCTCCTCCTCCTCCTCCTCCTCCTCCTCCTGCTGCTGCTGCTGCTGCTGCTCTTGCTGCTGTTGCTGTTGCCGCTGCTCTTCAGTTACCTGCTCCTTATTCTTTTCAGGAGCTCGATCATCGCCCTCTCTATCCCCAATATCTTCCCAGGGCAAGTCCTCCGTTTCGGGATGAGTGAAAAAGTCATGGCGCAAAGCCTCTTTAGCAGTGGGCCGTTTACTCGGGTTCAGTTCCAGGAGCGTTGAGAGAAACCGGGTTGCCTGCTTTTCGCTTTCTGTGAGTTGCTCCACGCAGCTTGACCACAGCACTATCTTTTCCCAGGAGTACCCCTTCTCACCAATGGTGGGGATGGTGGTTTCGAAGACTTGTCCGTGCAGTGCTGCGGCAGCTCTCATGCGGCGCCCCCCGAATATGCTCGCAATTTCAATCATGGCATCTATATCGTCTGCGGAATTGAAGAAGGGAAATCGTCGGCCAAGGAGGGTCAGCAGGATGACTCCCGCGGACCAAATGTCGATTTTTGTCGTTTGCGATGTGCATTTGAACAAAACCTCGGGCGCGCGGAAACCCCTGGTTCCCGCACGATTTGCACGTCGGGAGGGGCGTGAGTCGTTTTTGGGATAACCCGTCGACATCGTGTTTGACTGCAGACTGTTCTGGAGCCACATGGCGCGATATCTGCTTGCTGTGGAATTCTGCGCGCAGTGACACAGTTCGCCGCCAACGTATTCGCGCTAATTGATGAGGGGTTGAGGTTTTCTTTTTAGCATGTGCACAAATATCTCTGGCAGTAATACACACATAAAATAGCTTACCTCTGCGAGGCCGAAATCAACCAGAACACCCCGTCGAAGCTTTGGGTTATATAAGAAATTCCTGGAAAAATGTTGTGAGCAACGGGAAGGTTGGTGTTAAATAAATTGTAGATCCAACAATCACTAACGTTGGTTTGATGTCCCGGTGGATTATGTCTGCTTTGTGAACGGCATGGAGGGCGGAAAATAGAGAACGAAAGTAATGACGCATATCAGAGACGAGGAATGTGCGGTATTGAACTCGAAAATCGGTGTGGGGGAAGTATGGCAGGACTGCGATTACCTGGTCGAGGTGTCGAAAAGCCGTGATGAGAGGACACACAGAACGGCTGCCGTGAAGGTCGTTCAGAAGCTCAAGTTCATTTTGGATTCTGCTTGGGCTACTCGTTACGTAGATCTTTTTCAACGCAACATAGTGTCGCCTCCGTTTACCCCTGAGATTCGATTTGGATCTGGCTTTGTCAGATGTGTACATGTCTCTGTCATGATCTTGCTCATCCAGCTTGCGTTCCCAGTCCCAGTCATTCTCATATTCATCATATAAAAGATCTTCGGCTTTGTAGACCGTGGAGAACGTCCCTTTGAGAAATGTCAGCACTGGTGGGCATATTTAGGAAGTTGCAAAGATATAGAAATTTTTTTTATATCTGGGGGCGTTACCAACCCTCCCCCGTGCGATTGATCAGTCGATACCTGCTGGAGATACCCTTGAAAGTGCTCTCTAGCTTTCTCATATCTTCCGCCACAGACTCGTAGGGTTCGACCAGTTCACTGTCCTCAGAAAGATCCGACTGCTCCTCGGTCCCTACGCTGCGAGAGTCCTCATCTGTGGGGATAACCTTTTCGCCAGATTCAGTGTCAAAGGAGCGACGATCATCTTCCCCTTCTCCAGCCATGTTCAGCATTCCATCTGTGGTGTATTGGTCAACAGGATAGTGGAGAGTGGCCATATTGAGGCGCTTGGGAGAGAGTTGCACTGTCGGATATAATTTGACAGCTGCGCTCAAGTGCCCAAGTGTCTTTTTGCATGTACTTGTATTGTATGCACTACTGGTATGGTGATTCAGAGAGAAAAATAGAATCTTCCTGGCTGTGGAGTAGTGGTATCAATGTCAGTCACCAGGCTGAGAGCAATTTCTTCAATTTCTTCCCGCCTTGTTTATATTTGTTGTCTGTCGCGCCCCAAATGTCGCGTCCAAAATATTCCATGCTGCCCTCTCTGTTGGCCACATTTTGTTTCAACCCGTTTTTGCTGGTGTGACACCCAGCGTAAAAACAGCATTGGACAGGCGCCGCATTAGGGGAAAGTGGTAATTATCATACAGCATCCATACAGGTTGCCCCCGCCAGAATAATTACACAGCCAAACACTCAAGAGCAGCTGCCGAGAATATTCCTCAGTCCAACCAAAGCAAAAGGAAAAACAAAATAAAAAAGAGAACGTTTTTTAAAGTCTGTAGATGTGTTTCTGAGGCTGAGCTACGGCACTACAGTAAATTCCTTATCCCAGAACTGACCAGCTCTCTCTACTCACCTAGCTGCTAACCAACTGCTTTGGTGCGTTTCCATTGGTACGCCCCACTCCCCCTAATGGCGGGCAAAAAACAGCGCCGCCTGGGCCCGCCCAAAGTGGCAAAACACAAACAAAACACCACATCCGACCCTGATCAGCCTCATCATCAACGTCAACTTCGAAAGGAAAATAAATCTCAATCTCACTCTCAATTTCATCACCACCAGGATCGGGACCGGGATCAACCACCTTTCCCGTTCTCTGTGCTTTCGATCTCCCGCAATTCTCCCCTTTTCCGTCCTGCGTCCTCTTCTCGTGTGCGTTCTACTACTACTACACCTTTTATATGGAGTGATGACACCATGGATTTCGACATAAACGAGTCTCTGAAATACTACCTGAGCGATCCCACCTCCGTACCCACCCCAGAAGCAGATCCTGAACTTCTGGACTGCGAAAATGATCCCGAATCGCTGACAACGCCCTTGATCAACGGGGTTCTCAATCCCGTTGTCGACGCGGTAGCTGAAAACCCAGAAGGCCTCGCAAGAAGTAGCTTCTTCGACTCTTTGCAATTTCTCCTCAAGTGTGCACCAACCTATCTTCTTTCTGAACAACGAAGTTATCATCATCAAGAACCAGACTCTGAACTTTTTAAACTCTGTAGATTCTCTTCCCTGCTCCCGACAAAGGCTCTCAGCAAGATCCTGGATCTTGTCGTCTCGGGCCTGGCCGTCGAAGCCGATATTATTCACCATGACATCGAGTCCGACGAAACAGACGCTGTTCAGCACCACAAGCAACTTTTGGAAATGTACGCTTTCCTGCTGCAATGGACGCTATCTGCTGTTGAGACAAAACTCGCTGAAAAACCACCCGATGCAGCCCCAGCGCGGCGCGGGGCCGGAAAATCGAAATCGAAACCCAGTTCAACCGATGAGCACTGGGACTCCTCCCCCCAGATCCAGATTGCCATGGAAGTTATGTGTAAAGTATTGAAGTTGAAGCTGGGGAAGATCTTCGTGACCACCTCCGATCGTGACACATTTGTCAACCTCTTTACCAGGACAATATACTTGATTTTAGAAAGCGAACAACGAGTGAAGAGCATGTCCATTCGAATGCATGCATTTAAAGTGCTATGCATTGCTGTAAAGCACCATGGCCATGCTTTTGGTAGGATCTGGATTTTAACTAAATACCTTGTTTTCCCCCTAAATTTCCTTTTTTTCAGTCTAACCAACTTCCAGGAGCGCAAACGTCAATTGTCCAAAGTCTCACATATTTTGAGCATCTTTCAGAACCAATGGCGGAGTTTCTCCATATCCTCGCGGAGCAGTACGACTATCCACAGTTGTCAGATGAAATATTGAGGTACATGAAGAGCACTTATGGCATTGAAATTGATTGTTTACTTATAGATTTGACAGGGAACTTGGAAACAAGGAGTTCAATTCAAATGACACCAAGGGCCCGAAATCAGTGTCTGCGTTTATTATCAGACTCTCAGAGCTCGCGCCGAGATTGATCATTAAACAGATGACTCTGTTGGCCAAACAGCTTGACAGCGAGGTGATTAATTTCTTGCGTCCCTTCATACAGTAAAAAAGAAAAAGAAAAGAAAAGAAAATACGGTATTACTGACCATGATTCAGGCCTATACTTTGCGATGTGCCGTAATCGAAGTCTGCGGCAATTTAATATCAGATTTAAGCAAACAGGAAGAACGAAGTGACAATTATACAACGCAAATTAATTCATTTTTTGACGTGCTGGAGGAGCGATTTCTGGACATCAATCCATATTGCCGATGCCGTGCTATCCAGGTTTATATGAAGCTCGCCGAACTTGACCAAAAATTCCCCAAAAGGCGACAAACCGCAGCTGAGCTTGCCGCTAGAAGCCTAGAGGACAAAAGCAGTAATGTTCGCAGAAATGCAATCAAATTGCTCGCGAAATTGGTCTCGACTCATCCGTTTAGCGTGATGCATGGAGGTCAACTGTCGTATAAGGAGTGGGATGCAAGATTACAGGCCGTAGAGGCGGAGCTAAATGGGCTACGGCCTCCTCCCGAGACACCAGGGCTGGGCAATGATGCCGATTCCACTATCGTCGATAGCGAACTCCTGGATGATGCAACTCAACTGCCCGATGACTCTCCTTCAAAGGCTCCCAGAATGACTGAGGAACAAAAACAGGCCGCAATGAAGAAAGCCGAAGAGGAGGCGGCAACCTCAGAACTGCTGGCGCGACTCCAGCTGACGAGAAAATATTACCTTGAAGCAATTCGATTTATTGAAGTCCTACACCACGCTTCCCAAATAGTTTCACAGTTGCTGTCCTCCCGAAACAAGAGTGAAGTGATTGAAGCAATGGACTTCTTCGTTATGATCGATGCCTATAAAGTTGAGACCTCTCGAACAGGCATCCGACGAATGCTCCGGTTAATCTGGACCAAAGGGAACAGCGATGAAGGTAAAGGAGTCCAAAACCATTTGATCGACTGTTACAAGGGTTTGTTTTTTGACGCTCCGGACTCCTTCAGTCCCAACGATGCTGCGAACTATATCGCACGCAACATGATAAGTCTTACTTTTGGTGCCACTCCTGCTGAACTCACCTCATTGGAACAACTTCTAAGTACGATGATGAAAGTTGGTCATATATCAGATCTGGTTATTGCCAAACTATGGCAGGTGTACAGTGTCCAGAAGAAAGAGATTTCTAAAACTCAAAGGAGAGGAGCAATTATTGTTCTGGGAATGATTGCGCTTGCTGACCCAGAGGTTGTGGTGCGAGAGATCGAAGCGATGCTTCGTGTGGGCTTGGGAGGCCTTGGAAGGGCAGATCTCGTTCTCGCAAAGTACACTTGTATTGCTTTGAAAAGAATGAAACCTGGTCGACAGGCAAAGTCGAAGGACACTTCGTCTTCTAAATTGCCAAATGATCACGCTGTTGTTACCAAACTGGCAGCAATGATAGAGATCGACTCGGACAGCAAGGAGTGGTATGGTGTAGCAGAACATGCAATCGGAGCCATATATGCCCTCTCAAAACACCCCGATGTCCTTTGCTCCGAAATCCTACGCAGGAAAACCAGGTTCGTTTTTTCGGCTCATGTACGACCCCGTTCATCCCAAAGCAGTGGAGGTTCCAGCGGCTTTGAAGAGCCTCAAACCCCCAGAAAGAAAACAACCTCCTCCGTTCCACTGTCCCAATTACTGTTTATAGTCGGACATATTGCTATCAAACAAATCGTTCATCTTGAACTTTGTGAACTCGATTTCAAACGTCGGAAGGCTGAGCAGGAAAAGAGCAAGAGTGCGGAGCCGGCACCCCAAAAAGATAATAAACCTTCTGAGGATAATGAACTCGACCTAATTGGTGGCACAACGGAAGATGATTTCACGGAAGCTATGGCTCATATTCGTGAACGCGAGTTATTATATGGACCGACCTCATTGCTCACCAATTTCGGCCCTTTAGTAGCTGAGATTTGTGCCAATAACAATGCGTACCCCGACCGCAATCTTCAAGCCGCCGCCACTTTGTGCATGGCTAAACTTATGTGCGTCTCCAGCGAATATTGCGAGAAGCACCTACCTCTTCTCATCACGATAATGGAGCGTTCGGAAGACCCCATCGTTCGAAGCAACGCCGTCATTGCACTCGGTGACATGGCTGTTTGTTTCAACCACCTTATCGATGAGAACACAGACTTCCTCTATCGACGGCTCAACGATGGCGATGTCTCTGTCAAGCGCACGTGCCTGATGACACTGACATTCCTCATCCTTGCCGGACAAGTGAAAGTTAAGGGTCAATTGGGCGAGATGGCTAAATGTCTTGAGGATGATGACAAACGGATTGCCGATTTGGCCCGGATGTTCTTTACCGAGCTGGCTACGAAGGATAATGCGGTCTACAATCACTTTGTGGATATGTTTAGTCTGCTGAGCACAGAGAAGGGACTGGAGGAAGATGCGCTGCGGAGGATTATTAAATTTTTGGCTGGGTTTGTTGAAAAGGTATGGAATACCGTCCCTCGACCCCACTATTTGTTGAGAAAGATGGGCTATGATGTTAACTCTTTTTTCTCTCTTTTTAGGATAAACATGCCAAACAGTTAGCTGAGAAGCTAGCGGCAAGATTGGCCCGGTGCGAGAATGAAAGGCAGTGGAACGACGTTGCCTATGCCCTCTCTCTCCTGCCCCATAAGAATGAGGAGATCACCAAGACAGTTACCGCTGGGTTCAGAGTTGTCAAAGCGAACGCTTAGGTTTGGATCCCTGTTCTTCTTGTTCGAGGTCGTCTTCTCTTATACATGCCTGTTTCACCTTTCTTTTTATTTTTTATTTTTTATTTTTTTATTTTTTTGGCGTCGTATATACGTGTTACATGTGTGTTGTTTTGGACGTTATAGGTGCACGTGTGAAATTGAACAACGGTTGGCGTTTTAGGGTATTGCTGGTCGGTTGATAATATATTCAAATTGGCTTGGATGGCATTTGCTGGGAGGGACAATAATGTTGGGTTCCTGCTGGTTTTCCTATCTTTATAATATGCGTGGCTATTGACAGTTTCATGATTTTTATGCCTTGTAGTGTTGCACACTCTGGTTGTTGGCGATGACTGCTTTTTGAAGGTAGATGGAATAAGAGAGTGCGTGGTCGAAAATTGTATAATCCTGAATGTGTATATGCATGGGATGCATATTTGTTTGCGTTGGTTCGTATGTTTGTAAAGGTATATGTCCGTGTATATATATCCATGGAGAAGATGTTCAAAGTTTAAACCAAACTATTCAACTACGAATATAACAATCCAAATACCAGAGAATACAGCGAAAGGTCAATAGTGGAGATGCGGATGGTATAGCCATAGAATGGAATAGAAGAGATTGCATATTTAATGGAAGTGATAGAAATGGACTGATGATTAATTAAAAAGCTAAGGGGTAGAACCGCAAAGTATTAAACTCGGAACAAAAAGAGGAATAAAAAGAAATTGTAATCATTGAATAATCGACAGGAAAAACAACCCGTTGAGGAAAATGCGAAGCCCATGCGCCGAACATGTATGTACTGCATGTACGCACGTATTCGGGTCAAGTCAATCAGGTCAGTTGTAGCAACACAATAAACCAAGCCCTTGACCCTCCTACCCACAATGGAAGTTATTATTTTCCTCGTTTTCGCCATCCCCCCCATAACACCGTACTGTATTACCATTATGATGCAATGCACAAGCTTATGTACCGAACTAACCCAATTCAAAACCAGAAGAAAACCAAATAATCCCAAGAGCCCTTTTTCTATGCATCGACCCCACCACTCCCCTCAAGCCTGAAATCCCCCTCATGCAAGCCCTTCAGCACCCTCTCCCCTTCCTCCGTCAGCTCCGGTTTACCAGACGATGCAACAGGCACAGTGAAAAACCGGGGCTTCCACTCCTCATTCATCTCCTTCCTTGCAGCAGCCAGCTGCCTCTGATTCTCCTCGAGCTCCTGCTTCAGCTTTGTAGCGAGACTGTACTTCTTCTCGCCGATGGCGGCGGTGACGCTAGACCAGAACTTGCGCGATTCATTGGGTAGCTGTTGGTCTGCTGGCGGGACGACTTTGGAGACGGGAAAGAGAGGAGCAATGTCGATTAGGAGCAGGCGTTTGTCCTTTTCTTTTTCCTTTTCTTTGCTTTTGCCCTCGTTCTTCTCATTTCCTTTAGATCCGTTGTCTTCCGCGGTGAATAGGGTGTAATAGATCTTCTCATGCCAGCAGCCGTCGATTCGTGCCAGGATATCCGCCTCAGGTACATCTTTGATCCTGATCTTGTTGTCGTTTTCCGGATCGTAGCGGAAGATAACGCCAGACACTCTATTCTGTGCTTTCCCTAACCAACCCTCATCGAGGTACTGAAGGATGGCTTTTATTCGTGTCTTGGCACAGGTGATATAACAGGTATCTGCGACTGTGATGGACAACGAACCACGGAGCAGACCGCCCAGATGTGCTGCAGGATGTGTGAGTTGATATTCTTCATTGTCTCGATCCCGCAGTGTCACGAATATGCCTAAGTTGTGTTGACCGGGAGTTACGCGGATGCTGGTGCCAGTAAACTTGGCGCTGATCTGATCGAAACCACGGGCGGTGATGCCTCGTTGAGGGCAGTCTACATAGAAGGCAGACACAGGAGGGTGGTGTGAGGTCTGTTCGGTTAAATAGGAGATTTTCACTTGCTCTGTATTGCCATTAGCGGTGACAGTGCTGGTAGTAGTGCCGCCGTTGGGTACTGAAGGTGTGATTGGGCGTTCCGTATCCTCTATTTCCCAGTTACACTGGATTGAGTGATTAGCACTATTATCTCCGCAGGTGTTAGGCGAGGGGAAATGAAAAGGGGGAAGGGGGAAAGGGAAAATATCCCATTCTTGTCGAAATACACACCCGGAAAAATTCGCCCAAGGCAGAGTTGTATGGTTTGCAAGGTTTGCCTTTGATGTATTTCTAAGGCTTCCTTTTTCAGCATGACAATTACTCAGCAAGACAAGGTGTTCTCTTCCCCGTTGTACAACTCACGAGATCCTTTGTAAACCAAAACCGCAGGACTTCCAGCATCCGACCAAGGTGGTCATCAGATTTCCCGATGCTGTCACTGTTAATTAGCTATATGTTCCCATACAGTGGATCACAGATAATAACGTGCATATTAGGGTCGTACCTGACGAATGTTTCCGGTCGATCTAGGTAATTCCAGTACTCTAATAATACATCGGTCAGGCGGCCAAGCAGTCTGTCAGCTGGGCATGTTCTAGAAGTGACCATAAGGCGAGCAAGGGGTAGGAGAAGGTTATCCAAGAAAGATAAGAAAAATAAATTTATGAAATTTCACTGCTCACCCAGATTTGGAGTTGGTTCAAGCAGCTGAGCCGGCAGTGAAAAACGGACAGTAGCAATATCTGACACACCAATGAACCTGTTTTTTACATAAATGAAGAGGTGGAATTGTATTAGCAATCTGGCGAAGTGGATTCTACCGGTGTTGGAGCTGGATAACGTATAGCCAGCCCTTTTGCCCCTTTCCCCTTTCTCCCTTTCCCAGATAAGATATAACCCAAAAAGGTTTGCCAGGAACTCACTGTCTAAGAATCGCCAGGAAGGTTTTCAGCTTGGATGAGTCATCTGGAGGTTTCTCGGGAGCAGTTGAGATGTTGTCTACGGACGTTGCTCTTCTGTCGTTGTCGTTACCCATGGCGGAGCTGATGGAGGATGTGGCTTCGGGAGGGTCGAAGACGGAAGAGGCGCCCGAGGAGGAAGACGCCATGGGAAAAAGGAGCTTATTTAGGGAGTGGATAGCCTGAGCAGGATAGGGATGATAGATGAGGTGGTTACGAGCAGTTAGGGCAAGGTTGTTGCGGTAGGGGCAGCGAGGGTCATGTGTTAAGTAGATGGAATGTACAGTGCAGTACAGTATGCGTATATGTGATAAGGGAATTCGTTAAAAGTTGTATATTATAAGCTGTAAGCAGCTGTCGTATAGTATACAAGAGCTGTATAGATAGATGTGTCCTCCATAGTTGTTGTTGTCGAGGTGTGGATGTTGACGTTGATGTTGGAGTTGAGAGGAAAAATAATGCTTCTTATCGGAAAGCGGTGACGTCGTATGTCTGTTTGTATCAGTACGGTCTGTGTATCGATGTACGGTAACTAAAATGTCCAGGCAACTAGCGGCGGGTATTACATCCATGTGCGAATTATTTTTGGACCATATAACATTTCAGGTACCCCCGTCCTTTGGGCCCTGAGTGTATGGTACAGAACATTACAGTACAGCATGCTTCTAGCTTTCGGTTGCCGAAGGGACAAGCTAAAAGTATGTAAGAAGGCAGAACGGGGACGAACTCTGAGTGCCTACAGAGATATGTACGTAGAAAAAAGAAAAATATTATAACGATGAACTCTATTGACATAGAATTAATAGATATGTTGGCTGGTATGCAAGTAGGTAAATAACATCTAACAACAATAAATATTTATTTACTACATACTATAGTCGAGCTCACCCATGCTAGCGCTAGGAAAACCCCCCAATCGAATCCAACCCAATCACTTTGCCACGAGCAGCCCCGGATGCCATGGATGATGTCCCGGAAGGGAATTCCTCATCATAGAAACCTCAAAAGGGGTAATAATCTACATGCATTGATAATATATGCATATGATTTGCGTCATTTTTAATAGTATATTATATGCCCTGCTAAGCCGCTTCCCCAAAGTCATAATGCCCAGTCTCTGTAGCATGCTTCGTAGCCCCCCTCTCACCCACAAACTCACCCCCACACATGTTACACCGGATTCGAAACGACGCAGTGTCGGTGAAATAGTGTTTGGCTTGCAGGATCTGGCACAGCTCCACCGCCCGCTCAAGAATGACAAGATCAACCGCATCGAATATCTTAGTGTCGAACTCCGGCGGTGCATAGGCATGCGTATACGGCTCGTCCGACGGGGAGAGGGCAATGGTATCATAATGGATTCCCGAATACACAACGATACAACGTGTTGGCCTCCCCTCGTTAAACCGGTCGACGCGCAGCGACTGCACGTCTATAGAGCAGATTTCGACATCGAAATGTTTGCTGAGTATGCTCAACTCGATCCCTCCACCCCACGAGTCCTCCGTCTGGATCCAGCGGCAGTAGTCGTCTGGTGACTTTTCTAGTACTGCGGCTGTATACAGTTCCGGCTGCTCTTGGATGGTCTGTGCGATTATCGATCGCAGCTCAGTTACTGCGTCCATGGCCCCTATCACTGCGCTGCTGACGGCTCGGAAGAGGCAGGAGTTGTCATCCGGCATGATGCGGAGGACGACTGTGCCTCTGTGGTCAGGCGAAGGGATCTCCGGAGGGTCGTTTTCAATGGTGGTGTTTTCCTTGCGGGTTAATGATAGTGGTTTCGGGATGTCTGATTTGGATGGAGTGGTCTGCGCAGTCTGCGCAGTTTGCGGAGTTTGTACAGGCCTATTCGAATTCCCGGGGAGAGCGACATTTGAAGCGGGATTTTTTTGTTTTTGTTTTTGTTGTTGTTGTTGTTGTTGTTGTATCGAACTGGCTGACGTGACGGCAGCAGCAGGCCCTGTCTCCCTCTTGCTAATAATGAGTTGTTCTCCGTTGAGATTTGTGCCGATTCCCCTGATAAATTCAGCCGGGTCGAGCTGGTCGAGGTGCAGTGGTTTGGGGGGATAGCCGTATTTGATGTCATACGATGCCAACGCTGTTTTCTCATTAATTTTAGTTTGAAGGTCGCGGATAGTTGCGTTTTCGTCTAGGAAGATGGTGGATTGGCCGCCAGGGCCACGGATGCGGATTCTCATCGTCCGGACCAGACTGAGGCTGGTCTATGCTAGTCTCCTGTATTATATCAAAAAAAAAAAAAAAAAAAAAAAAGAAGAAGAAGAAGAAGAAGAAGAAGAAGAAGCAATTTGTTATTTAGTTGATGGTGGATATTTAATATGGTAAAGGACAGGCTGTGGTTCTGTATAAATAAAAAATTTGGTGGGCAGAACAGACAGTTAACCCAAGGTCTCGGGATGCAGGATGCGGGATACGGGATTGCAGGATGGAGGAGTTTGATTCAAGTCAGACAAGGGCAAAACCCGGAGTGGGCAAGGGTCAATGTGGAAAACAAAAGGGTGTGGAGAGGGGAGAGGTGCGTTGTCTTGTCTACACTGATGATGATGTCCTTTTTTTAAGTTGTCTTAGTCTCTCCAAATCGCTGCGTCATCATTTGTTGGCAGTCACTTGTCGCTTGTCGTTTGTCGCTTATTCTGAGCCGCTTAGAGGCCTAATATGCTATTTCGGAATAACATATATCCGATACAGCGTGGCCTGTATCAACCAACTTCTAAATATCAAATATCATTTGTTTATTCAGCCCAGGGATTTACTTCCTTCACACCCCACTCTCGCAAATAGGAGGGACAAACACCACGCGCGTCATACTTACGAGATCAGTTGGTGCTATTCTTCTGGCGCATATTCACAAGCATCATCGATCCTACCAGCTGATCCTAGCATATTCAGGTCTGTCCATTCTGCATCATGACAGAACAGAGTGCTGGGTTGGAGTTCCAGCCCACCTCCGCCTCCGCTTCCGCTCCCGCTCCCACCGCCGAAGTTCATCAAGGTATGACGCTCATCCAGCAACTCTCAGAGCAGGCCCATCAGGCCGAAGATCACATCGAATCCGGACCTTCACAGTCTCCAGCCACCCCACTGCCCGCATCTAAATCAACAGAATCAGATTCAAAACCAGATGATGGATCAAAACCCGCAAACCAAGTCACGGATGACCAATGGAGGTCAATGTTTGATGTAGTCATGGCCATCTACGACTACCGCGAGCCTGAGTGTGTTATACTATGTGCCGTTTTCCCTATCTCATTCTTTTTACTTCTTTTAACAAAATATATAGTGGACATGACCCCTCGCGCCTCTTCCATCGCAGTGTCAACAAGCGCAATGTCCCGGACTACTACGACGTTATTAAAGAGCCCATGGCACTCAGTGTTTTGAAACAAAAGATCAAGAATAAGACATACACCCATTTCGCGGAGTTTGTAAGAGACTGCGCATTGGTATGTTTTCTGTGATTATCTGCTCGTTCCTCTTATGGCGGATATGTCAAACGCTTTACAGCTTCCTGACTTAAAAACCTTTTATCTAGATCCCTCATAATGCGCAGACATACAACCGCCCCAGATCACAAGCATATGAAGATGCTCTCGTTATCAAGGTTCGCTATGGCACTCTGCCTTAATGCTCTTACATAACTCTAATATATTCCCTTTTTTAAAAAATTTAGGACGTCTTTATTTCTGAATTTCGTAAGCTTGTCGAACAAGGAATAATTTCTTCGGAAACGGCTGAACTTCCGGACTTGGGAGAGATTCCTGAGGCAGACCCACTACCCCTCGAAGAAGATGAGGAGGAGGAAGAGGAAGAGGACGAGGAAGATGATGAACCTGATGACTCAGATGATGAGGGCACCCGTCGCAGACGGAGACGGCCTGCCCGTGGATCTTCTAAGAGAGAGGCTGGCACCAAAGACGACGGTAAAGCCACTGACCCTGAGTTACGAAAAAAGCGTGGCCGCCCACCTCGTGTTGATACTCCAATGGAGGCGCGGATCAAAGCTGTTTTGAAGGGCATACGCAAATTCAAGGATTCCTCGGGACAGCTCAAGGTGCGCCATTTCGAGCGGCTCCCCGATAAGGCTGCCTACCCGGACTACTTTTCGGAGATCAAGGATCCCATGGCTATTGATCTCATCAAAAGAAAATCTAAGAGAAAAAAGTACAACTCTGTGGACCATTTTATGAGGGATATGGACCTTATGTTCAACAACGCGAAGGCGTATAATCAGGTGAACAGTCAGATATACAAGGATGCCACCGAGTTGCAGTCGGAAGCACATAAACTGGCTGAGCAGGAGAAGAAGAAACCGGACAGCGAGTACCTGATGGAAGATGGACGCCTGCCCTTACCAAATGGTATCTTGCATAAAGGAGAGCTTTGGAAAGTGGGTGATTGGGTACACATCCAAAACCCCAATGATGTGACAAAACCAATTGTTGCGCAGATATATCGAACCTGGCAAGACTCGGAAGGGCAGAAATGGGTTAATGCTTGCTGGTACTACCGCCCGGAACAAACTGTACACCAGTTCGAAAAACACTTTTACCCGAACGAAGTCGTGAAAACAGGGCAGTATCGAGATCACCGCATTGGGGAAGTCGTTGATCGATGCTTCGTTATGTTCTTCACCCGCTACAACCGTGGGAGACCGAGGGGTTTGCCGCCAGAAAAAGAAGTTTACGTCTGCGAAGCCCGATACAACGAAGAGAAACATAAACTCAACAAAATTAAAACTTGGGCAAGCTGTCTTCCGGACGAAGTTAGGGAGAAAGACTACGAGATGGATCTATTCGACGCACCTCGGAAAATCAAGAAGATACCTAGCCCGATCAAGCACCTCCTAAAGGAAGATGCAAAGGAAACTGACGATATCCCAAAGCCAACCTGGGGAGCAGAAAATGCACCACCGATTGTAGGGGCAGTCCATCGTCGACCAAGAGAGGAAAATGCAAGTAATTAATTCCTCTTTTAACTTGGCCCTCTTGTATCCGATGCTAACAAATATTTTTGCTGGTTTAGGACTCGCCACCCCCAGAACCCACTCCTTCACCTCCTCCACAGCTTCCACCTCCTCCCGTAGTACCAGTAGCTGCCCCTCGACAAATGCCCATAAACCGTCCTCCAACCCGCCAGAGTATTGACAGCCAAGGAGACTACCGCATGAGTGCCAGTCCACTACCTTCCCTATCAGCCCGCTCTCCAAGCCAAACAGTTCCAAATATCCCCGCAACAGCTACAGGCCCTCCACCACCCATCACGCTAACGCGGATGCCACAACCCTTCACGCCCCAGACAGTCGCTTCGGCCCCTGTTACCCCGATCTACCCAGCCGGATACCCAACCCACCGCCCAGGTCCCTTCACCACACAGACCTCCCAGCCCATCCCAATCTACCAGCAACCCCCGCCCATCTCACCACAACCCTACTCCGCCCCGCACAACTTCCCCGCCTACCAATCCAACCGCTACCCCCATACACAACCACCACAGCCACAAATGCATCAAGTCCAGGCCCCCCACCTCCCACCCAACATGTACAATTCCAACGCCCCCCGACCAGTCGAAACGTTCATTCTAAGCGACAATGCCAATGCGGCAATCCCAGAGGATATTCGCAAACAATTCCACTGCGACGAGAAGGGGCGTGTACTTTTCTTCACGAGTCCGCCGCTTGACATCGTCCCGCCCGTGGAGCAGACGGTATTAGGACATTCGCTACGTTACCTAGCGGCAAAGGAGGAGCGGCAGAAGAAGATTGAGAAAAGGAAGCTTGAGCAGCTCGAAGAGGAGAAGGAGAGGGAAAGGGAGAGAGAGGAGGCTGCGAAGCGTCACAAGGAGACTGATGGTGATACGATAGCCACGGCAGATAGGAAGACGCTTTCCGAGCTTGCTGTCATGGCGGCTGTGGCGGGTATGAAGCAGGCTGATAAGGACTGGTATGAGGAACGGTATGGGAAGGAGGATGCTGCGAGGGTTAAGGCGGCGGATGAGAAGAGGTATAAGGCTGTGCTGAGGAAGAAGGCGGAGGAGAATAAGGCGAGGGAGAGGTTTGATGTTAGGGAGCCGGAGGCTGCGGTGCCTGTTGGGTCTGGGGGGATGTTTATGAGTGTGTGATTTTTGTTGGATTTTGTTGATTTTGTTTGGGTGAAGCGGGAGGTGGTTGTTTTTTATATGGTATGACATGGGCTTGCAATTCACTTTTTCTTGTTTTCTTTTTTTACCTTCTCATCTTTTGCGATGCGTCACGCTGGATTTCTGGATTTGTCCTTTTTCGGCGTCCGTGTTCCACCTTTTCTGTACAATAGATATGTAGAGGAGGAATTGAAGCTGCGATCTTCAACGATAGAGTTATGGGTTGAGTCGAGGCGTCTTCTTGGTTTTCTTTATACGGTCGTCTTGTTAATTTTCGGCTCCCTGAGCTTCCTCCCTGCCCATGTACTGACCACGAGTTCTCCGTCCGCGTTTCTGTGAAGGAGTTGTTTCTCTCCATCTAAACACTCGGTGCTGGGCAATATACTTCTTCATATCACATCAGGTCATGAAAGAAGTGTCTTGGACAGATTCATTCGAGACCTCTTACACCGCTCTAAGTTAAACATCAACGTAAAACATATAGATGCTGCGGAACGATTCGCATGGGAGCTTCTTTCATAGACAACGCCATAGGAAATATACATTATCTACATATATGTGCATGAATGACTAGCTGGATGAAATATAGATAGATACATAGACATTAGATTAGACATTAATTTTGTGATGAGATTAGAGGTAGATGAGGTAGACAGCTTAATCTGCACCCAAATGAAATAGTTATTAAAAAGAGGTGTACAGGACATTCATACAAGTTGAAAAGAACACAGCATGAATGACAATTAAGTAATTATTATATATTTATGATGGGCTATGAATATGTTAAAATTGTTGGTTGGATGAGAACGTTGTTGCATTGAGATCGGATATCACGTGACCAACGGGCAGCCTGCTTACAGATAAATCGACAGGGGAAGATCGACGGACCGACGGACCGACGGAAGGGAACCATGAATGTATGTATAGAGTTTGACACGACAAATGATGAAATGAGAACGGATATATAAAACGCTTGACAAAGGAGATGAGATGAGACAGATGGATTAATAAAGAAACTTGAACTGATGGTATCTATATATATATATACTTAAAAAGACTCGCGTTTTTGTTTTGTTGGGTTTCCGGGTTTTGTCGAGTTTTACATGAATTATTAAGATGACAAAATTTGCATTAACTGAGGAAAAAGAGAAAAATAGTGGGAAACAGTTTTAACAGTGTGGAAGAAACATCAGGGGGGGAAACAGAAGAAATGAGAAGACACATGAAATGAACGCAACAAATATGCATATTGAAGACTTGGAAAATAAGAGAAAGATGTTTATAGTTTGTTTAAATGATAAAGTTAACTGATTTATCATCTAATAGTTTAAATCATTTTATAAATCTCTTTATCTTGATTGATAAAAATTCAAATCAAGCAATAATTAATAGAACGTATATATAAAATTATATAAAATCTATTTTTAAACTTATAAGCAGTTAAAAGATTTATATTTTATATTATTAAATTTATTAAAATATATTAATATTTATTTTTTTACTTTTTACTTTTATTTTTTTTTAAGTAATTAATTTTTTTAAAAAAGCTAATATATATTTTATAAATAGTAAATTAATTATTTTTTATTTATAAATATTATTTATTAATTAAAAGTTATTAAAAATAATTTTTTAATTTTAATTATATATTTATATAAATTTTAATTATGAAAATTAATAATCATTTAAATATTAAATAATTTTTTATAAAAATATTTAATTTAATAATAATAATTAATTTTAATATTTATTTAAATTTTTATTAATATTCTTTTATAAGTTCTTTTAATAAAAGTTTTTTATTTATAAGTTTCATATTTGATTAAATAAAAAATAAAGAGTTGAAATGCATTCTTTCTCTATATATTTAATATGTTTTTATCTAGTGAGAAATGAAGACTTAGATAAAATATAAAAGAGTTATAAAAATTTAATATATTTTAATCAGAGTATTTATTGAATGAGTCATTTTAAATTTTATTAATATTTTATACTAGCTAATTGAAACATATTAATTCTAACAACATTTACAAATAAAAGAATACTAATAAAAAAGAATATAAACTTAAAAGTTATTGATATGAAATGAAAGTAAAAGAGAGAAAAATCAAATATATATATAACTTAAGAAAGAATTCTAATCACTCAAAAAGTATTAACTAGAACTGCTAAAGCTCAGAAGCTCAATCAGCTTGTTGAAAGAGAGATTGAAATTTCAAATCTGAGAACTAGAAAGTTAGCATTAGCATGCTGTAGTAAATATAGAACATAGACCTCCTGGCTGCTCGCAGGCCTAAGAGCATATCCTATATAAGTTCTATATAATTCCTAGCGGTAGTTGCTTAATTTGAAACTTATTGAACTTGGAGTGGGGAGGTAATCCGCCCAATGATGTGATCCGACCAGTGGTGGATTACATTATAACTATAACTGTGGGCTGAAATATAAAGATGGATAAAAATTAAGGAAAAAAAAAAGAGAAGAAAAAATAGAAAATAAGACAAAAAATATAAACAGAATACTTTTCCCTCCCATTTAGGGTAATATTTGTTGCTTACGCCCGCCCACCACTATACAGCGACTCAATTTTCCTTCAGAAGAGTCTTCCCTTTAGCGTCAGCACCGCCATTATTACCCTCTTGCTGTCCTTGCATCGCTGCCGCCTGTGTATTCTCCTGTACCTGCTGTTGTTGCTGTGCCAGTGGCTTTTGTCGTAACTGTCCCGCCGCCGTAGCCGTCGAACCATCCTTGCCCTTCGTCGAAGCCTTATTAGCATTAGTATTATGATTATGACCCGCACTGCCGGCCGTATTACTTGAATTCCACACGGTGCTATTACGCTTGTTATTCTCTTCCTCCTCCATGGAGAAGACAAGGTCGCTCTGCTCCTCGTCAATCCTGCTCGTGCTAACGGGGGATGAAACGCTGCGATCAAGTCTGCTGCCCGTCGAGGCATGTCGGGCTGAGCTGGGATGTAATGACGTGCTGCTGAGCTGTTGGGAGATCATGGACATGGAAGATTGGCGGGACGGGCTGGATATGAAGGGGGATACGTCGCCGGAGGTTGGGCGGCTGCCGATGGGGCGGAGGTTGGGGCTGGGGCTTGCGGCGTGGTAATTCAAGGAGGATTCGCGCAGAGGGGAACCGACGTGGCCGAAACCGACTTGTCCTTGCCCCACTTGTCCCTGTCCCTCTTCTTCCTTTCTCTGACGCTGTTTGGCGAAGATTGCGCCGAAGCGGGACGGGCTCGAGGCCAGTGGTGAACCTACCCTGCCGGATCCTGCGCTTGGCATACCCAGGCCGCTGAAATCTCTAGCGCTGTTGAGGTTGCCGTGGTCCTGTTCTGTTCGGGATAATCGTCTCATTCTCTCTTGTGGGGTCAATACGTCGTCATGGAGATTTGGTGGTAGGTAATCTTCTTCCAGAGTGAAGCTGTCATCCCAGCCATCCAGGGCAGTTGA
>NW_015440995.1:48827-50991 GCF_000150705.2 Paracoccidioides lutzii
CCTGGTCGTTGGGAAGGTGGTGAGGAGAGATCTAGGCCAAACTTGGAGGGAAGGGACGCTGCCACGGGGCCATGACGAGCCATGTAGGATATTCCTTGGCTATCAAAGGAAGCTGGGAGAGGGGCATCGAGCGCAGTGTTTCCGATTGGGGACATAGGTAGTCTCGGTTCTTCGGGGGGAGAACCATATTTGGAGCCATTATCAGGTACGAAGCCAGCTTCAATCGTAGGGATACCACCGTCGAAGGGAACGGGGGGGTTTTGGGGTTGTTGGTGACCATAGATATCATCCTGGCCTCCCGGGAAAGGGTAAGAAAATCTGTGTCCGTGGCCGTTGACACGTTGTTGAGAGAGCAAAGAGTTTGCGAGGGCGGAGTCTTGGGTGTGGTACTGCTGAGGGTTTACGCGGCCACCGAGGTTGAGATGACCGCCACTCATTCCCATTGGGGGCATCATATTAGGTCTGTTAACGCGGCGTCCATCTGGTAATATATGCGCAAGAGCACACTTTGCTCCGAATTTGCAATTTCCCTACACCCATGTCAGATTTTTTTATTTTTTTAATTTTTTTTTTTATTTCCTTGTATGGTTTCAAAATCATATGCCGTTTGTAGCAGCTGTATTATGCGCATGGATATACCCGTACCTTTGAAAAGTATTTGCAAGGAGCGGAATCGACGGAAGAGTCGGTAGAATGCAGGAACGGGCATGCGGGGCCAGCTTGACAGGCGCCTTGACGGAAGAACTTGCAGGGGACATGTTTGGTGTCTGGAAATATCATATCATCTCATATATTAGCTTGGGAATCTATCTTTGCGATGACACAGACACAAAAGAGAGGCGTGGAAATATTTTTCAAGTCGTACTCTTGCTTGCCGGATTTGGAGGGCTGCGAGCCATGTCGAAGGGCGGGATAGCCGACATGCTGCGAGTATGGCCGTTCTGCACATGCGCCGTGGTACCTGAGGGCACCGGCAGTGGGGTGCGATTGCGTAGATCGTTTGACATCCGGGATTGTGGAGGGTGAGCAGAGTGAGCGGCAGCAGCAACTGCAGCCGCCGCCGCAGCAGCAGCAGCAGCAGCCGCAGGAGGGGGAGGAAGAGGCAGAGATAATGGGAGAGGGACTGCTGGAGGATGAGGATGAGGATGAGGAGGAGAGGGAGTTCCGTTTGCGAGACGATTGTGGAGCTGGGAAAGTTGAGGGGGCTGTGGAGGAGGGTGTTGAGAGTGTTGCCGCATAGCCTGGGATGACAGGATGAGCAGGATGCGAGGATATATGTATGTATGTACATACAGCAGAGTACACTACACACTGTCGACGAAGCAGGGCGAAGAGGGAGGGAGGGTTTGGGCTGCTGTAGAGAAGAAGAGGAGGAGAGGAGGAGAGGAAGAAGGGAAAAAGCGATGGGGATGGCGATGGATGGGAATGGGGTAGTGAGAGATTGGCGAGGGCAGAGAATTTGGGTTGGATTTGGGTTTGAGAGGGACCGTGGGAAGTTGGAGGGGTTATGACTACTATTTAGTTCCCCACGGCTGTCGATTACTCTTTGTTACTATTTATTACTACTATTTATCCCGAGCAGAGGGTATATGTACATGTGTGTATGTGTGTATGTGCAGTTGGATGAGGGTAGATCTGAATGAAGAGTGTGTCCATTTATTATTTTATTAATATGAAAAATTTCAATGCGTGAGAAGAGAGGGGCGTGAACTGATAAATTATCCTGGAAGTTTTTGTTCAGGCGATTGATGTTGAGATGAAGATAAATCTATGATACGGTTGATCATCACTAGTTAAACAATACATCTACGATGTGTGAAGAATGAGTTTATAACTGCATGTACATTATCTAGGGTGTGTTTGATTCTTGAAAGTCACATTCTCTAGAGACTGACTGCTGCTATTCAACTTGATTAACTAACTACGCCTTCGGTGTAGTTACTGCTAATGTATAGGAGTTAAGTAGTCTAGTTTATAACAAACTCTTCCCTCTCTGTACGCAGCCATTTAGTTATAATCCTCTCCTCTCCTCTCTTCATACATTAATTCCTCTTATATTTGTAAACATCCATAGGTAACTACCGCTAGTTACCACGAGTCCTGTCCATCTGATCATTGATCAGACACCCCTATCATCCACCCTGCAGGTCCCCCTTCCCCCCCG
>NW_015440995.1:51002-52150 GCF_000150705.2 Paracoccidioides lutzii
CACACACACACACATGATTGATCCCATCTCGTAGACGGCGTGCGTCCTCCGCTAAACCACCCTGTCACCTGCCTAATTATTAGTTAAATATGTGTTAAACTAGACAAGATGCTAGCATGCCAGGAGCTCACCAAAGCTCCATCACAAATGACAAACATCGGATGGCTGCTGGACAACAACACGAGGGAAAAACGGAAAGAGGAAAAGGAATACTGATATAAATCCCGTGCAATCGAGTCAAGTTACGGGCAGTCCGTAACAGCAAGCTGGATGAAAGGCTTAGTTAGTTACCCACCTACAACCTCCCCTCCAACCCCAAACTCTCCCACAACTCTTGTCTCCCTTCCCCCTCCTTCATCCCCTCCAGCAAAACCTCCGAACACCTTTCCCATATCTCCCTACATATCCTCTTCCTCCCTACAGCCGTATTCTTCCACACCTTCCATTCCCCTTCAACCCTCTCCAACTCTTCCGCAGAAACAAGCCGACTCTCCGCCCCTTCCCTCTTCCAATCCTTCTCCCTCAATGGCTTAAGACGAACCAACAACTCCTCCCGCTCCCTCTCCAACCCGCACACAATGCCACGCAACTTCCCCGTAGAGACCCGCGCATTCAACGTGCCTAGCTCCGAACGGAGGGATTTTTCATTTGCTTTTGTCGAGGCGAGCTGGACGCGGAGGTTCTCGATTTCTTGGTCTAGAGCGGTGAGTTTGGACGGAGTGGAGTCTGAAGGTGCGTCTTGGAGGGCGTGGTAAACGATTTGTTTGCCTGCCACTGGTTATTGATTGGGTATCGGCCGGTGGCGTAGATATAATATATTTATGTCTACCTGCAGCTCGTCCCTCAATCTCCTTCCTGTCATGCATCTCCTTCAACGCCTTGACCGTGTATGCTGCTCCCCGCAAAGCATTTTCTTCAGTAAGAATATGCCCATTTTATTTTCTCTTCTACAAAGACACATAGAGCTCTGATACGGGCAAAGCCGAGATAGCGTATATTACGATATGCCCATATAACTTACCTTTGCTCACTTTATTATGCAAGTTGGCGGTGATATCAATCGCCTTGTGTTGCTAAGTTAGCTAATAGCCAAACCCCCTTATTTCTGCTTGTGGTTGGCAACGAGGGAAGAGCAGGGTAGAATTTCG
>NW_015440995.1:52260-110808 GCF_000150705.2 Paracoccidioides lutzii
CTATTCCTCATTGTCAGTATTTGATCTTATTTTCTTCCCCTAGCTAGAACAGGGAGACAGGGCAAAACGTACTTCTGCTGGCCTACGCATCCCCAGTACCAATGCCAATCCTAATATTTAGTTCCGCAATCCGAGTGAAAGCAAGCCGAGAACTCACAAAGGTATTCCAGAATCATCGTTGCTCCTAAAGTCAGCGGTTAGCTTCCGGAGAGTCAAAATTTAGTGATAGTGTAATTTGGTGAAGAGAAGAGAAAGATATTAGGAGAGGAAACGTATCGAGATGTGCGGTAGCAAACTGAGGAATGAGATTACAGTAATCATAGGTAGGTATAACTTACCATCCACCCCTTTCTCTCTGCCATCCTTATCACCTTTCTCTTTACGTGGTGCCATGATCTACCTGAAAGACAGAGAGAGCTGTCTATCTGTTTTGTTGGGATAAACGTTAGCACCTGGGAAGACACTAGGCATATATAAAGGCATGTAGTAATCATCCCCGGGGGGCAGTTGAACCGCAAAAGCGAGACCAGAGAAATGGAAAACGGGACAGGGGTGGGTACTTAGGTGCTCTGTACAGCCCGTATTCGAAATGGTAGGAAGATTGGAGAAAACGCGCCCGTCTAGATGCTCAGCATATATAATTCAGGGAGGAGCATGAGATGCAAAGCGAGTGAAGAGGGAGAAAGATGCGAAGAGACACAGGAAAGACTCTTCACTTCCCCGCAGAGGAACCGTCCAGGGGGACAAAAGGGGGGAGGGGGTTTGGTTTGCGGAGGAGGTAGATTTACAGCTCGATCACGTGGCTGAAGCTAGCTGCAACTGGACAGAGCCCCTATGGATGTTGTTGAGAACCATACACACATACACCAGGTGTATCCGGAGGATATATAAGGATATATATGGGGTATATATGGGGTATATATGGGTAAATGGCAAATGAAGACATATTTACGTACGCACGCATAGGTAAAGATGGAAGAGAAGAAATTAGGGTTGTATTTTTGCTTCTTTTGACACATTGCCGTTATAGAAGGAAAAATGAACGAGGCAAAAAGAAGCCCAGAATGAAGCATGGGTTGATATAGTAATTGAAACGAGAAATATTGAACCAGAATGCGAAAAAGAGTGGAAAGAACCATTCGAGATGGAAACAAGCACCCGAGTATTAAGAAAAATATAAAAAGACAAATGAAGAGGGTCTGTCTATGCGCCAACCGCATTTCAACGAAAAGCCAACCCAATTCACAGCTCCGTTGTGACGTGTGGCCATATACATCTGATGTAAACTTCCATATGGAAAAGAAAACAATATTTCTGTTGTTCTCCACCTCTTCACTCTTCTGTCCAAAGAAGGATTCTATAGAGACGGCAGGCGGCATGAGGAAATGAGAAATTGATAGAACCAAAGGCCGGGAAAAGTTTAAACAAAAGCCAAAAGAGAAACAAAAACCAGTCTTTTTAAAAGGGAAAGGGGAGAGAGCATGAGAAGCCAGAACTTGAAGAGTTTGGCGTTATGTACTAAAGTGGGCAGTGGAACGTGGGAAAAATAGAGGAAGAGTGCTATAATATTCAAAACGGATAAATAGCTAGGCCATTACCCTATGACCTGATGTGATTGTGGAGCGCTTGGAAGGGAGGTGGACAGCCTACGCATGCCGATAAGGGGAGCGGAATCCACCCCCCGTTATCTTAAATGGAAAAGAAGAGATATGCACGGAATATTTTTTTTTTGAAACAAAATACCCGAATTAAAATAGGTTGTGATTGGAGAACGGACTTGTCGAAAAGTGGGAACCAAAGTAAGAAAAAGGGAAGCAGAAAAAACAGAAAAAAACTCCATATCGCTGTGCCGGCTCTAAAAGAGGAAAATGGGTAGGAAGAATAATTAATGCGAGAACGGCAAAATATATCGGCAAATATAAAAAAACCAAAAAAAAAAAAAAAAATTTACAAAGTAGAGAGAAATCAGAAAACGGCCATAAATAATAAGTTTAAAGTAAAATGGGAAAGGTGGGTATCACATCACGATCTGCGGGAAAGCGAAATAGAATTTGTCAGCCAGAAGAAACATACAACTTAAAACGAGAGCGACAAAATAAAGGGAGTATCAACTTACACAGTCACTATCACCCTTCCCCTGCGGCACTCCCATCTCTTCAAACGTCTTCGGTCCCTTACCTGGCAATCCAGAAACAGGCTTCTGCCCCGCTGGCCCCTGCTGACCGGGCCGTCCAGCCGACGAAGCCGGCGCAGCGGAAGTCTGTTGCGGCCTCGATTCGCCGCGGGGCGGATACTGACCGGACGACGGGATTGGAGACGAAGCCACGCGGTTGTTCCCACGAGGGCCTTGATGTCGGTGGGGGTGTGTAGCACCATTGTGGGCATTGGCATCTGGACGTTGCGGGTGTCTCCGTCGGTCCGCACCGGATGGGTCTGGCGGCGCAGAGAAGCCGATGTCCAGTTTTGGAGTAGTGGCTTGCGGTCTATAGGCTCCTTGCTGTGGTTGTTGGTGATGTGGCGGTGGCGGTCCGTCGCCAGAGGTTATGCGGTTCTGAATGGGGTTTGCGGAATGGGAGCGGATGTTGGGATTGCTTCCGAACGAGCTGGGGCGCATGTTTGGACTTTTGTATTGGTTTGATGGGCTGCCGTAGCTGGAATTAGGTCCGTCAGGATATGGAGCTGCAGACATGGGGCGCTGGTGCATGGTGTCCTTGCTGGAAATGGTCATGCGTGATGGGTCTGGCATCTCAATGGTATCTTGTTGTTGAATAGGCTGCACGCTCTGGAGTTCTTGGTAGCGCTGAGCCCGACCATGGGAGGCATATTGCGATTTGATACGTGCAATGGCGACGCGCTCATGATCCTTTCTCGACAGAGTCTTGGATCGCGATATGCTGTCGATCCGGGAGCTGGCATCCTTGTTACCCTTGGCTGCAGCCTTTGCATACCACGCCCGTGCCTCCGTGATGTTTACGGGAACGTATATTCCAATCTCGTGAAAATAGCCCATAGCGAATTCTGCGGTGCCAAGGCCACTCTGAGCAGCCCGTTTTGCGTAGGTATATGCCATCTCGTCATTTTTCTCGAAGAGCCCCTCATGACCGCATAGGAACCATTTGCTGATCGCCATTTCAGCTTCAGGTTCACCCTGTCGTGCAGCAAGCGCATTATAATGCAGAGATAAAGCAGGGTTAAAATCACAGCCAAGCTGACAGAGCTCATAGGCAGCTCCCATTTTCACCTGTGCCTTAGCAAAACCATGGTACGCCGCCTTCTCGATATTCATCCGGGCGGCTTCCAGGTCAATAGGAAGATATTCATCGGGAAGAGCGACTTGGGGAAGTTCACGCGCTAATAGCATTCCATATACCTGTACAAGAAAACAAAGATCAGAGAGTATTTAATTAGCGTGGCACTGAAGAGGAGTATTTTCATAAAAGCGTAGGCCTTACATATGCTCCCTGTGGGGCATTTTCGTCGCACGTCTGCGCAGCATATCGAATATGATCCAGTCCGGCGGCAAAGTCTTGGTGCTGACCATGTTGACCCAAGAGGATCATCATCCCAAGTCTCTATATTTTAAAAACGGATTATGTTTGTTAGAAATGAAGTACTTCCTCATATTGTTAAACTTTCCGCGCCTTCCCTCCTCCTGCAAATATAGTTCGTACTTACATAGTTCGAAGCGGAATCTCCAAGCGCGACTCCTCGTTCATAATGTTTAATCGCCTTGTGTGGTTCGCCGGAATTCTCGAACTGCATACCTATTCGGTATTCTGCCCGTGCATGTCCCTTCTCCGCCGCTTGTGAATAGCATAGGAAAGCCTCTTTCTTATCCACGCGGAAACCAAATTTGCCAAACTCGAGCCACATCGCTTTGATAAACAGGGCTCTGGGGTGGCCTTGGTCAGCCAGGAAGGATACGACATTGATCGCGTCTGTTTTCACCTGATGCTCCACCTGCGGCGTTTGCGGTCGCGGGGGTTGGATGACAGCCATGCGGATTTCGTTTTGCATGGCGACTTCGACGTAGGAGAGAGCGTCCTGGGCCCAGGCCAGCTGCATTTCCGGATCATTGGAGCTCAGGACAGCGACGCGCCCACTTTCCAGATTTGCTTCTCGTTGCTCATCGGTTGGAGGGACGTTGGGAGGGGGATCTCGTAGGACGGGGAAGGGGGAGAAATTAGGAGTCTCGGTGGTGGATTGCGTGTGCTGCTTGTAGGCCTGCTGGCTATAGGGGTCTGAGTACGCTTGGTCATTCTGTGGATAGTTCTGTTGAGCGGCGATCGACGATGTTCGACTTGGGAATTGTTGTTGCTGTTGTGGCGCCAGTTGTTGTTGTGGTTGTGGTTGTGGTTGCTCGTAATCATACTGGCCGAATTGGCTACGTTGGCTTGCCATGCTTCCTGGACCGTAGGCTTCTTGTTCGAGATGGGCAAGGTTATCCTGCATGTTTTCGGGGACGTCTGGCATAACCCTGGGAAGACAGGCCGAGTCAGAATAGTACCTAAAGGAGACGAAGAAAAAAGTCGGGGGAAATTATGGAGGGAAGGGGTTTCTTTCTCATTCATAATTTTTCACACTTCTTCTCGGTTTTTTATTTTATTTTTATTGTTCTCAAGTTACCTTTGCGGTGCCGGGGAGATGACTTCAGGCATTTGGAAAGCATCAACATGCCCTGGGTAAAAAGTTGCGCCCATACGAGGATTGGAAGACTGGTGGTGAATAGGCATGGCGTCAAAGGGAGGGAGGGACAGCTTAAGAATAAAAATTAATAATAATAGAAAAAAAAAAAAACCTCTTTATTTCCTGCACCCAAGTCTGGCTGCCAAGGTCCAGCAGGGAACTGGCTAGTTACCGGCTGGGTTGTTGCTGGGGATATTTGGGAGTTTGGAGAGGATGCTCTGACCGCGTGAGATCAGCTAATTTGAGGTTTATATGCAGTGTGAATCTGTCATCGAGGAGTGGACACCGCTGTATTGAGCCCAGTGAGCCTTGGGTTCACGAGTCTCGGACTGTTCAGTCGGTGATCGTTGTAGTGGATGTGATGGTGGTGGTGGTAGTGGGGTAGTGTTTTGACCAGGGGAAGATAACTATATTAAAGCGATTAAAGAAATTGGCGGATGTTGGTAAGCCGCGTTCGACCCGCTAACTAACACGCCGAAACCGTGCCTTAAATGAGGCAAATAGTTTGGGATAATCAGAGAGAAAACAAAAACAAGAGTTTGAAATAGTGATAATAATAGCAATAGGGGATAAGAGTGTCCATACAGTCAGATGCCCACCGGTTTGTTATGTCGGCTGCTGTTGAATTGTGAACTCGATAAAATATAAATATATTTCGCGGTCAGCTCCTTGCTGCATGTGGGACCAGTCAGAGGCGTGCAGGATCTATTGGCAATAATTCATGGATAATTCATTTAAAAAGAATCTTCCGAGTTGGCGTCTGTTCAGCGTCTGACCAAGGTTAGGGAGGGGTGGGGATTCCGCTTGAGGAGGCAGAGTATCCACCCCAAGTTCGTTTTTTTGTTTGTTTTTTATGTATTATGTTTTAATTAATTTATAAACCTTAAAGAAAAGTCTGTTCAGCAGCTCAGACAGCGCTTCTAGATTAGTTATCTATCTTTTATCAAATAGTTATTATATATACTAACAACAACAACATCATCATCATCATCAACAGCAACAGTGAATTGGCACTTGAAGAATAACAAGTTAACAGCGCCGGGGTTTGGATATTCTCATGTCACCATATCGTCATATGTTGGCGTTCAGGCTGCTTCAAATACAGCCACAGCAGAGATCAACTGTGGTTAGTAGTTACCACTGCCACCCTGTCCATGAGTCTAATTTGTTCCAAGGTGCTTCTCCTTCCATGGTCATTTTCGCTAGGCTCTGTAACTAGTTACATACCGGGGTCAGATCCTGTTGCTAGCCTTGTCAGTCCTACTCCGTGCGTAGCGTAGCTTGTCTCTCTGTGGCTGCTGAGCTTTGTTCCTGTGGCTGCGCATTTTCCAGCAGCTTGTCAGCGCCCCAGAATGCCTGGGAACACTCAAGCAATAATTAGGAACCGCTGGAATTGGCTCGCTTCCCTGATTCAGGTTGCTCGGGCTGAACCAGCACAATATAATAATAGTTCATAGTGCACTTTGCCCGTGACTGTTCTCTTCGTATGATTGCTAATACAGGGGCCTGTGGATCAGCGTCCATCTCTTTGGATAGGTTAGTCAAAATCGTCTCCCATATTTCTCATACATCCACGTTCGTAGTTCTGAGGCAACAGCAGGAGATACGAGAGAGAAAGCGTCTGTTCCCTAATTTAGCACTGTTGAATTCGATTGCCTCGTTTACAACGCTGCATCAAAAATAGTCACCTTCTAACCCTGCACAATGCCACCACAGACCGATGCGTGCCATCCTCTCAGTCGAAAGCCTTCCAAAGCCACTTTTGTCTTTTCCATCAAAGCTCCAGAACAGAAAAGGCCATCGGGAGTGACGTCCCAGACCACTACACTGCATATACCAAAGCATACAAAGTTTGTGCAGCTGTGGCGGTACAGGAGCCAATGGTGCTTTTGGGCATTGTGAATTGCTGGGTTATGGGCGAAGCATTGTTTGAAAGCAAAGTGAGAGAGTATAAGGTGCATGAGGGAGGACGAAGCGACCAATTTCACATCTTCAGCCGAGAGAGATATTCAGTTTTGTCTGCCTCGGAACCCAATGCTGACAATCTCAGAGCCTCATGCACAGAGGACATCCCTAATTGGGAGCTTCGGTACGTAACTAGAGACCAGCAACATGGATTCCCTGGAATTATCTTGAGCAAGGAATCATAAGATACTAGCCGCCAGCTTGATGCATTTGTGCTTGTCCTGCGTCTGGTCCTTGTTATATATGTAAGGAGGTGTTTACCCGTGATCTCCGCCAATACTGGATTACAGCCACTATTGCCTCGGAAAAGGGTTTTATAATGGTAATGGAAGCATGCAAAGTAAGAACTGTTTCTCTGGGCTTCCGGGCTTTCAACTCGACGATTGTAAATGAGGGCGAGGGCAACGAAGGCAATTGATGCTGGATATATTGAGTAATACATACCTATGGGGGTTTCCCCTTTCCTTTCCTTTTCTGTTGTTGTTGTAAAGTTGTTCATACATGTTTAGCCTCGAGAAATAGTAGATCTTGCAGATTTTGTGGTGAGAAACGCGTGCCCCTGATTTTTTGGAAGCAGACATTACCTCACGTTTTATAGGTCATGGAGGGTAACCGAAATACAATAATAAACTGAGGGCGAGGCGAATAATGGGGTGACTGATCATATAGATCTGCGTTGTTTTCGTATAATTTTACAAGATGTTGGATGGCGAGGTCTTGGCACAATCAATCCTAGTCGAAGGAACGGAAACAATTTTAAGACCCTAAAATATCTCAACGCTCCGGACTCTGCGAGACATAACAGACTATGACTTTGTAACAATGATGGTTATGCTGGCTTATTATTCCTCTGCCATTTCGATGCCAAATGCCAGATACCTAACTAGTATTAACTAACTATATATCAGCACATCGCTGAAATAAATCTCTAGCTGTCAGCCATGGCCGTGGCCAAAAAGACCTCATCTGAAAAAGCCTTCCACCATCCATTCACGCCGTATGATATACAGCTTCAGTTTATGCAAGCATTGTATGAATGTATTGAAGAGGGCAAGGTTGGAATTTTCGAGTCGCCCACAGGTAAAGTGGCATCCCATACAAATTTAAAAGTTGAATTATTGATCTAACAAAGGTCCTTAGGAACTGTATGTATAAGTTCATTTATGAGGTCATAGCTTGTCTATGATTTCAACGAAGATGCAATTGACTTTAATTAACTTCAATATGAGCTTGTTGCATATGCTTTGTCTCTAAATGCTCTTCTTTTTCTTTTTAACAAAGCGCTGCTTGAAGAAGAGTCTTGAAGCGATCTTGCATAAAAAACAACAGCAAACCTCCACATGGAGATTGCGTATTACAGTCTCTAACACAGTGCACGATTACGTAGGGCAAATCGCTCAGCTTAATATGTGGCTCTTTATCATGGCTTCGCGATCATAAGCGCGAGATCTTTCTCAATACCATTGACCAGTCGCTCTGTTAGTGCTCCCATATTAACACGCGCTGGAATTTGAATTGAATCTAATGTTCTATGCTGTAGCTGACGGGGAGCCGGAATGGATTCTGGAACATTCACGGCGAGAAAAAGCAAGGTCTGCAAGGGAGAAAAGAAAGCAATGGGAAGACCGCTTGGCGAAAGTGCGTGCGGAGGAAGAGCGTCAACGAAAGAAATGTGAGGATGGTAACCTTCCTAATAAAAGAAGGGTATGACTGCAATTTAAAGAATCTCGGGGATGGCTCCTGCTAACACTATTTGCCATAGAGATTGAATGCGGAAGATGCTGGTTCTAAACAAGACCACGATGAGAGTCAGTTTGAGCTGGAAGGTTACTATAGTGACGATGATGAACGAGTTGCTACAAGTTCAATGACGAAAAATGATGGCATTTTCTCTGTGGATACGCTGGCTTTGCTTGAGAAGCTAAAAGGTGGTCCTGTTGATACGAATGTTGACATTGAGCAAGAAGACGAAGTTCAGGTTTTCTACTGCTCAAGGACACACTCTCAACTGACCCAATTCGCCCATGAGCTCCGGCGAGTAAATTTACCTCCAAGTATACCTCCCGAAGTTGATGACGATAAAGCTGCTGCAGATGCTGTGTCGAACGGGATTGGTAGCTTAGAAGAGACTCTGAAGCATCTCTCCCTCGGGTCTAGAAATACACTTTGTATCAATCCAAAAGTGCGAGCTCTTGGTAACCCAACAGCTATAAACGAAAGATGTTTGGAGATCCAACGCCCGGAAACACCAGCTGAGCATAAATGCTCATTTGTACCCAACAAAGAGAATGAAGTGCTTGTCAATGATTTTCGCGACCATACTCTAGCCAAAGTGCTGGATATCGAGGATATCGGTAAGATAGGGTCTAAAATAGGTGTGTGTCCCTACTACGCCTCCCGGTCCATAGTTAAGTATAGCGAGGTAAGTGTGTTGTTGCGTGCGGAAAATCATTATATTCTCAATATAGCTAATAGGTTTGTTTAGATCATTACTTTACCATATCCTCTTCTCCTCCAAAGGTCTGCACGAGAAGCATTGAACATCTCTCTCAAACATCATGTTGTAATTATTGACGAAGCTCACAATCTCATGGACGCCATTTCTAACATACATTCTGTTTCTGTGTCGCTGTCACAGCTCAAATTAGCTCTGTACCAGCTCACCACGTACGCCCGGAAGTACAAAACCCGTCTAAATGGGAGCAATAGGGTGTATGTCACGCAGGTCATTCGGCTCGTGAACTCTATTTCCGAACACCTGAAAACGGTTTTGGAACGAAATCGGCCTGCTGAAGGTGTCTTACGCCCATCTGACATCATGTCAGGGAAAGGGGTTGACCAAATCAACCCGCACAAGCTCTCACGGTATCTTCATAAGAGTAAACTGGCAAGGAAAGTTGATGGTTTCATTGAACATTCATCAACGGAGTCGCAAGGCTTAGGGGAAAGTAAGAATGCACAACGATCCTCAACCCCTGTTTTATTTCAGGTACAAAGCTTCCTGCTTTCACTGATGAACCCGTCTTCGGAGGGGAAATTGTTCTTTGAAAATACCCAAAATGATGTGCTCATGAAATATATACTATTGGATCCTACTAACCACTTCCGGGAAATCGTGGAGGATGCAAGAGCTGTGATTCTTGCGGGAGGTACAATGTCGCCGGTATGCCAAGTTTATTTTTGGTCCATCTGTCAAGCTACATATATACCTAACTGATCCCATTTCTTGTTCTGCAGATGGAAGATTACGCAGACCATTTGTTCCCGTATTTGAGTTCCGAGCGACTCAGAACTTATAGCTATGGTCACGTCATACCGTCAGACAATCTAACAGCAATGCCTGTGACAAAGGGGGCGTTCAATACAGAGTTTGATTTTACTTATGCGAAACGAAACGATGAAAGCCTGGTAAGTTGCAGAGAGAATTGTCTTAGGCCTCTTATCCTACCTTATCATGCCCGCAACAAGCTATGTATCAATGACTAACTCTATACAGATAATGGGCCTTGGTAGAACCATTGCAGCATTATGTCGCGTTATTCCAGATGGCCTCGTAGTTTTCTTCCCAAGTTACGATTATCTCAATCAAGTATTGACGATATGGAAGAAGCTCCTCCCGAACAGCCAGTTGAGCGTGCTTGATTCCATCCAGAAATCAAAAATGCTGTTTCATGAGTCTCAAGACAAAGCTACAAATACCGATGAGCTACTCCAAGGGTATTCCAACGCAATTAGTGCCGGATCTGGTGGCGGTGCGCTACTTCTTTCAGTCATGGGCGGGAAGTTATCTGAAGGAATCAATTTCTCCGACAGGCTTGGCAGAGGTGTGATTGTGGTCGGATTACCGTTCCCCAACCTCCGCAGCGCGGTATGGCAAGCGAAAATCCAGCACGTTGAGCACAAAACATACGAGCAGGGGGGGGGCCAGGGGATGTCGGAGGAAAGCCGGAAATTGACGGCCAAAGCTGCAGGGAGGGAATTTTATGAGAATTCATGCATGAGGACTGTGAATCAGTGTATTGGACGGGCGATCAGACATCGGAATGATTACGCTGCGATTATCATGATGGATAGGCGATATGGGATCCCTCGTATACAGAATAAACTGCCTAACTGGATTCGACAGAATCTGGTGGCAGCGGCATCTGAGCAGCCGATTGAGAGGACGATTGGGGATATTTCCGCATTCTTTCGTAGGAAGCGAGCCGTAGATACAACTACGACGGGGGGAGGTATGGGAAATTCTTGAAGTATGATAAATGTATATTTTGTGAAGCAGTCACATCATATAGTTTTATCTGATATAAATCACGTGATCATTACCGTTTCTGCAATGCGCCAAGCAAATCAGGGCTGGCCCTAATATTTCCCAAACAAGCAAGATGTCGACAAGCAGACACACAAGTATTAGTTAAGCGAGACATCGAAGACCCGTCCGAGAAGAGCGACTTGAGACTAACAACAACCGCAGTCGAATCGCATCTCAACGCCCAACTAATCCTCAGTCTTGTCGAATCCAGCACCGACGAGATGCCTACCCGACTTTCGAAGACAAGAAAGAGGTGAGTTTTTTCTTGTTTTCCACCCAGCCCCGCATTCTCCATCTGCCAGAACGAGGTCGATGGAGTTGAGGATGACTTGGACGACATCAACGATTACCAATTTATCCTATTAGAACTCATTCATTTCTGATCGCTAATATTGTGCCTCCTTTTTTTTTTTTTTTATTTTGGGATTTCTCTAGCCGCGGTCATGTTTCGGCCGGTTACGGTCGCGTTGGCAAGCACCGCAAGCATCCCGGTGGTCGCGGTATGGCCGGTGGTCAACACCACCACCGAACCAATCTCGACAAGTATCATCCCGGTTATTTCGGAAAGGTCGGCATGAGATACTTCCACAAGACGCAGAACCAGTTCTGGAAGCCTGTAATAAATCTTGACAAGGTACGTTATTTGGAATTTCCTATGTCTTTTTCTTTTGTTGGGGGGGGGAATGGTAGGGTCGGAGAAGAGAAGATCGGTGGAAACGAAGAAGAATTGGATGGGAATATGAATTATATGGATGCGAATAAGTGGAATAGAAAAATTATACGGAATAGGATTCGGATGAAGCAAATAAATATCGGAATTGGAGATGCAATTGGAGTAAGAAATGACAAAAGGCTGATTGAACACTTTTTGCGGATAATATAGCTATGGTCCCTCGTCCCCGCTGAAACCCGCGACGCATACGTGAACAACAAGAAGACCGGTACCGTCCCCGTCCTCGACCTCCTCCCTCTCGGCTACTCCAAAGTGCTTGGCAAGGGTAGACTCCCAGAGATCCCCGTCGTTGTTCGAGCGCGGTATTTCAGCAAGGAGGCTGAGCGGAAGATCAAGGATGCTGGTGGCGCTGTTGAGCTTGTCGCATAAATGTAATTGATGAACGATGTGCTGTTTCCGTGTATTCAACATGATTTTGTTTTTGGTTTGGATGCAAAAAATATAATGGGTGTTAAGGGAAACTTTAATCGCATGCATGTATCTTCTTTCTCTTTTTTTTGTCAAGACCCAGTGCTTTGGCGGTGCTGGCTCGATGATCTATCTCATAGGGAAAAAGGAAGATATATACCGAAATTGTGCTGTGGATCCCTCTCCCGGGAAAGAAAACATTGCCAGTGTTTCTTTTATTTGCTACATGCCAGTGTGGGAATATACTGGGCTGGAGCATTGGGGTTCGTTCCATCATGTTGCATCTGCAAACCTTAAACAAACCTCTTTTCCTTTTACTCCTTTTTTATTAACGATCTCAAATACATTGCCTTGAAGTTCTATCTTGCGTCTTTGCCTACGCTATGCTGAAGGAAGTTGGTTCAAGTGATAGTGGAGATGGCTGAATATTCACCTGATTTCTAATTAAGAAATTTCCCAATCTAATTATCTATCAAGGTTCTACCCTGTCCATATTTCCGTGGACAGTTCCCTGCTGCCTTATTTACAGGTATACACAGAGACTTCTCCGAATGCCAACAACACCCATGCTAAGACCAATGTATATCACATACTAAAAAACGAGGCAAGCAAATATCAACCCCCCTGGCTCTAACACACATCCCCTAGATCTTCGAAGTGCGAACCTTAGGGTGCGTATTCTCCAGACCCGCCGCCAGACTGTCCCCAATAAACCGAATCGACTGCTCGATCATCACCGGCGTAACCTCATGCCCCGCCTCCTCATCAAGCAGATCTTCCAACGTCACAGCGCCATCTGCGCACCAGCCACCCGGCGAAATCGCCTTTTTCAACCATGTCAGGAACGGCTCCCCCCTTGCATACGGCACCAACTTATCCTTCCCCCCAGATATCAGCAGGATTCTTTTCCCTTGTAGACACTTCTTCAAGAGCGGGCAGAGGACTCTTTTTTCTGCCTCCGTGGGTTCAGGAAGGGTGCCACTACGCAGGATCCCGGCGGCGGAGGGCTGGCTCACATGGCCGAGGAACAATCCGGCGGGGTCGTATCTCCTAATTGCATCAATAAGCGCTTGAGGGAAGGAGTCCGAGCCGAGGAATTGCGAACCTGGCGGCGTGGAGTCTTTCCAGGTGGATAGCTTGGAGAGTTTGGCACGTTCAGTCATTAGATTCATGTAATCCGGGCAGCCGATTATGATGACGGCGCTGGTGATGCGGGGCTCGTGCAGGAGGCAGCTCCATGTTGCGTGGCCGCCCAGGGAGACGCCTAGGGCGAGGTTTGTGGTGATTTTACGTGAGGAATCGGGGAAGACGTAGGCGCCCATAAAATCTATGAGGAGAGAGACATCCCGGGCGGTTCCCTCTGTGTTTCTGTGTTAGTGGGTCTTGGTTGAGAAAAAGGTCAATTGTGGAGACCCCGGAGGGGGGGGGGAGAGCGACGGCGCATATGGCATCTCAGTCTGGTTTTAACTTTTGTGTAGATTCCCACATGCAAAGGACAAAATCAACTGAACTACTGGGATGGAAGAAAGAGAGCCTTACGAAATGTAGCAAACATATCCTGCGCGTGTCTAGGATTCCCCTGTCTCCACGCCTCATTCGATAGCTTATCGACAAGCCTGGAGCCATGGTTCCGCTGGTCAAAGGCAACGGCAATTAACCCCTTATTCTTCTGACTGGAAGGTACCCGGCCCGCACGTAGTCGATTGTTCCAATCCGTAATAGCAAACCCGGCGATTCCCTCCATGCGGTCTGCGGTACTTAACCGTGGATGCAGGAGGTAGAGACAGGAGACCTCCGTTGCCTGTGAGGGTAGTTCGTCAAGGCCATAGACATCGCAAAGAATGCTGGAGACGGGGAAGACCTTTTTGGACACTTTTGGGGAAGGCATGGGATACGTCTTCACCAGGGGATCAATTGGTGATGCCATATTTAAGGCTTTTGGGAGTCAATTGGGCACGGTTCTACCTAAGTAAGACCTCTACGATAAAGAAGAAAGGACGCAGAGTGTTTTAAAAGTTCTCTTGATATGGAGGGTGGGGGGGTTGTTCTAGATGAACAAAACTGTTAATTAGAGTATGATAAGGATGATCATAGTCATTCATATCCACCACAAAAAGGAGAAAAACCACTCTCACCGCGAGATATCTTGTGTTTTATATTAAAATTAAATAAAAATACACGCCAGTCTGCCGCAGTTGGATTTCTTTTCTCGGTGAAGCTTCCGCGGTGTTTGAATGTCCGAGGTTAGTAGGAGGTCACGAGACCATTTTAAATACACAAATAAAGTTGGCATACGGTGACAATACAACATACCGCGCAAGTTAGTTGTATTTACATATTTACGGTTCCATGGGAACAAGCGTCGATCTAGGGTAAAGAGTGCGTTGTAATAATTGGCTCATATATCTGAAGGAGTGATCGAGCTGCGCAATGACCTATTTCCACTCCCTTCTCCAGCAGCTCCCACGTCCACATTTTAACTGCTAACTATGAGTTAACTAATTAACTAGTTATGTAGTTAGTTATATTCGGGATGTTAGGTGGCTCCTATGGGTTTGAGCTCGTCCTTATTGTCCAGTATCTTTGTCTGCTGGCAATCGGGGCCTTATTTGCCAGGTAACTAATAGCATGTCTAACCGTTCACTAGCTAATTAGTTAGTTGTCTAGTTAAGCTAAAAAGTGTGCCTTAGCTAAGCAGGGTTAAGCCTCCCCCGTATCCACCGTCGGTGTTCAACCTCTCCAGGTTTATCCCAACCTTGGAAACTCTGAGGAAACATTCACCGCGTCTGAACCACACCCCGAAACAGCTCTCTGTCTCTAGAAATTCTGCTGCCGCCTTGCTGCAGATTTTGAGCTTTTCCATCTCAGAGCATAATGACAGTCTTATAAGCCAAGCTGTCCTTATCCCTTCCCGTGTTTCCACTCCGCTAGTACGTGGCTCCTTTATTTCTCCCTTTTTCACTCTATGATCTCCGTTCCTCTAGAGCCCCCCCTGACATTGACCATTGATTTTTTATTGCAAAAGGGTTCGCCATAATGGGAGAAAGCTCAACTCCGTCAATGTCTGAAGAACCTCCGCGAACCTCATCTCTACGACGATCAAATATTCCTGAAAAATTAAAACTAACTGTCCCCGATGGCTCTTCCCCCAAAGTTGTTAGCTTGCCTCAACCCCCAAATGATGAACAGCGAGAATCGAGCTCCAGCGCCCCTACGAGGAGCGATCTGAATGGGTCAAACGGCGCATATGTTATTCGCAGGAAACCTGTGGTTTTGGGACCGGCATTCGAGCCTTCCCGGTCAACACCTTCTGAACGTAATATCGAAAATGCTGCTGAAAGTCACATTCAGGATCGCCAAGGAGATACTGTCATTCAGCCTAAGCCCTCACCTGTCCCGTCGAGGAATCCGTCGGGTAGATCTTCTAAAACAAAGCAGAAGAAGGCGCCAGGGTTCTCAACTCCGCAGGGACGCCGAAGCGTACAGTTTGCCAGAACAGCTTCCGGTAATGAAGATGAAGGGGAGGAGCAAGGGGAAGGCGATGGGGTACCACATTCCCAAGCGTCCTCGATAGGCCCAGAAGATGGAGACCTTTTGTCAAAGGACCGTCGGTTGCACTCATCCCTCTTCTCCAAGTTAAAGGCATTTGCTGCTTCTCCTTCCTTCCCGACGCATAATCGTACTGCAAGTGGCATGACAATCGGAGACGAGCCAATGGAGCCCAGGCCATTAGGCGGCACCGCTAGTCCGAGGTCTGAAAGAGGGGAATTCCATTTCCCGAATACACTTGAGGAGGAAGGAAGTGAAATGGATGCTGATGCTGAATCTAGCTCTGGGGAACAAGCAGCCGGTATCAGGAAAAAGAAGAGGAAAATCAGAAGACCCCCTGCTACAGGATCTCGTACCGCTCCTAGCACTCCCAAATCAAGTATTCGACCACAGTTCCCATCCAGGGGTTCCTTCACCCCCGGTGACAGTTTTCGTGGGGGCCATTTCTCTCGTAGGGCCGATACAAATGCCGTTCCTCCTCAGGTCCGCGAGGGGTTTTCCGAAGATGAAGGACGAGAAAGGTTAAAACGCGATAATATGTGGAGGAGACGAAATGGATGGCTGCAGAGCGCTCGCGGTTTGAGCTACAGTGGCCCCAGTCGACCAGAAGGCCGAGGTTCTCAAGACGAGAAAAGGCATAGCAATTTTCGACGGTTAGCAGGGTTTGGCGGCCAATCAGATAATCCTGATGGCATTGCTGCGAGTTGGAGAAGACACAAGGGAGAACGTGGCACCAGCCTCAGTGCCCAGAAATGGCGACAGATCAAAGCTGGGCTGAAAATGATCGGTCAGCGCAAAAAAGTTGAAACCACTGTGGATCACGTAAAGTCTGCAGAGTTATTGGCTGAACTTGCTTCCGGAATTCCTGCTGCTCTTTTGCTGGCGAGTATGTTCCAAAGGGACGAGCATGGAAGCAGACGCATTCCTATCCTCCTTGAGCAACTGAAGGTTCATATCACCGACAGCAAGTTCGACCCCCACTCTAATGATCGTCATTTGGTCTTTCGAATAGAACTTGAGTATGGCAGCGGAATGACCAGAATGAAGTGGGTAATCCACAGAACTCTTAGGGATTTCGCGAACCTCCATATAAAATACAAACTCCAGATCGGGACCCAGAGGTATATCCAGCTCAAGGCCCATGACACAACACATCCACTTCCCCATTTCCCAAGAAGTGCCTTCCCTTATCTCCGGGGTGTTCGAGATTTGGAGAGCGAAGGAGAAGAGGAGGCTGATGACGTAGGCGATGAAACTGCAGCTGAAGGTACCAGCGGCAACGAAAGAGCACACAAGAAAAAGAAACGCCGCTCATCATTCGGTATTTCCCGGAGGCAGTCAAGCTTGACTGCCCCAGCAGAAAGTGGTGCTTCAGGGGCTTTGGAACCGGGTGTCGTGCGCCCAGCGTCCATTGGAGGTGGAGCAGTTAAAAGGGAATCGTATCCCGAACGGCAACGGAAAAAGCTCGAGATATATCTCCAGCAAATGATTCGATTTCTTATCTTCCGTCCTGACAGCAACCGTCTTTGCAAGTTTTTGGAACTTTCAGCATTAGGCGTCCGGCTGGCAGCAGAAGGGAGTTACCATGGCAAGGAAGGGTTCCTGGTTATTCAGTCATCTAAAGGGCTCGACTTCCGGAGAGCTTTGAACCCATCCATGATTAAATCGCGTCATTCGCCAAAGTGGTTTTTAGTCCGTCATAGCTACGTCGTTTGTGTTGATTCGCCTGAAGGAATGAACATTTACGATGTGTTTTTGGTGGACCCTTTCTTCCAAATTCAACCCCAGAAGGTACGGTTACGTGACCAAAAACCGAAACAGTTGGCCCAATCCGCAAAAGAGTCGGCGGCGCATCCGCAGCACCATACTCTAAAGCTTCAGAACTCTGAGCGTAAGCTGAGACTACTAGCTCGAAATGAGCGTCAGCTACATCAGTTTGAGGATTCAATTCGATTTATGGTGGACAACACGCCTTGGTCTAAACCTAACCGATTCGATAGCTTCGCCCCTGTACGTCAAAACTGTTTTGCTCAATGGCTAGTTGATGGACGTGACTATATGTGGGTTGTATCTAGAGCCATAAACCAGGCTAAGGATGTCATCTATATTCATGACTGGTGGCTGAGTCCCGAACTCTACATGCGACGACCAGCAGCTATCAGCCAGAAATGGAGACTGGACCGACTCCTTCAAAGGAAAGCGCAGGAGGGTGTCAAAGTTTTTGTGATCATGTATCGAAATATCAACTCTGCTATCCCGATCGACTCGGAGTACTCGAAATTTTCGTTGCTGGATTTACATCCAAATATCTTCGTGCAAAGATCTCCAAATCAATTTAGACAAAACACGTTTTTCTGGGCCCACCACGAGAAATTGTGTCTTGTTGACCATACCCTTGCATTTATCGGAGGCATTGATCTCTGCTTTGGAAGATGGGATACCCCACAGCATCTCGTTACAGATGATAAATTAACAGGGTTTGAACTCACTGATGTGCCCAAGGATGCAGATCATTGTCAACTCTGGCCAGGGAAAGATTATTCAAACCCGAGAATTCAGGATTTCTACGATCTTGATAAACCATATGAAGAAATGTATGACCGCGAGGTTGTTCCTAGAATGCCATGGCATGATATTTCCATGCATATAGTAGGACAACCTGCCCGTGATCTCACCAGGCACTTTGTTCAGCGGTGGAATTACATTCTACGACAAAGAAAACCTACACGGCCAACCCCATTCTTACTCCCCCCACCTGACTTTAATCCTGCGGACTTGGAATCACTTGGGCTCGATGGCACTTGTGAAGTTCAGATCTTGCGGTCGAGCAGTACATGGTCAACTGGAACGTCTGACGTGACTGAACACAGTATCATGAACGCATATCTCAAGATGATTGAGCTATCAGATCATTTCGTCTATATCGAAAACCAGTTTTTCGTGACTAGCTGTGAAATAGAAGGGAAGAAGATTGAAAATCGGATTGGAGATGCCCTCGTAGAACGGATAATCCGAGCTGCAAGAAACGATGAGGATTGGCGGGCTGTGATATTGATACCACTTATGCCCGGCTTCCAAAACCAGGTTGATACGGAAGGGGGCACTAGTGTTCGTTTAATCATGCAATGTCAATATCGGAGCATCTGTCGCGGAGAGACATCCATATTCGGACGGCTTCGAGCCGCTGGCATCGAACCTGAGGACTACATCCAATTCTTCAGTCTAAGGTCATGGGGAAAAATTGGCCCTCGGAAACTTCTAGTCACGGAGCAGTTGTACATTCACGCCAAGTGTATGGTTGTTGATGATCGAGTCGCCATAATCGGCTCCGCAAATATAAACGAACGTTCTATGCTTGGGTCGAGAGACTCCGAGTGCGCTGCAATCGTTCGTGATACAGATCTGTTATGGTCTACGATGGGCGGGAAGCCGTACCTTGTTGGCCGCTTTTCTCACACACTTCGTATGCGGCTAATGAGAGAACACATTGGCATCGACGTTGACGAAATTATGGAGCAAGCGGTAGAGCTCGACAACGAAATGGCCAAGTCGAATGGGCAGGCCGAACCGAACATCCCCCATAACTACAGTGACGAGATGCTGGATCATGGTTATGATGAAGCGACCGAAAAACGAGACGAGAGGGAACTTTTGGAGAGAAGACACCGGATCCAAGACGAATTCCTCGCCAGGTCGGAGGAACTGCACAGTTTCAACCATGATGTTGATTGGGAACAGGCTAACAATCCCAACCTCAAGTCCAACAAAAAGCTCACTGAGGACTCGAGAATAATGAGGAATGAAGATCATAAAAAGGATTTGGAAGGCCTTGGAGTTGACCAGATGAAACTCATTCAGGAGGCTGGACAGGGCGACGGCCGTGATTCTTTCATGGTGGACGATCGCGTGGAAGTCCTCGCTCAAGGTTCGTCTGTAGACGGGAAACCGGGAAGGGGCAAATCTAAACTGCGCAAGGTGTCTCCATCTCAAATTGGAGGAGAACAAAACAAAAGCGAAGACGTCCCTCCACCCACAGCAAACAGCTTCGGCCGAAGTGTCTCTAGTTCCAGGCCAACTACTCAGCCGGCGCCTCACGACTTTCCTACCAACGTTGATCATCACTCACAGCATGATGCCCAAGATTATTCCGGAGATACTCATCCACTATCATCTGACATCAATCGCCCCATTGTTGACAAGGACTGCATGAGGGATCCTCTAAGCGATACCTTTTATTTGGATATCTGGCAAACAATAGCAGAAAACAACACGAAACTGTATCGAAGCGTATTTCGCTGCATGCCTGACAACGAGGTTAAGACATGGAAAGAATATAAAGAATATACGGCCTATGCGGAACGTTTTGCTGATATGCAGAACAGCCAATATTACAAGAATGTCAAAACTCATCCAGAGGCTACCGCACAAAGTGGCCCCCCTGGCAACAGCGGCGTGGCCGGTAGTACCCTTGGCAAGGTGGGAGATGGCTTAAAGGAGAAAATCACTGGTACAGTGAGCAACGAAGCTACCGCGCAAGCAGAGTTGAAACATTGGGCCTCAGAAGCAAATAAGGCGCAAATAGAAAGGGAACAGCTGGAACTGTCCCAGCAGGAAACCGGTATATCCATGGGAGAAAAGGATCCCTTGAAGGCCACGGAGACGAAGTCGACGAATTCCAGCTATAACGTCGACGGCACTGTTCAATCGATCCCCGAAACGGAGAAAAGTCCACAGAAACCTGCTGATGGGAGCCTGCAACCAAATGCCACACAGCTCCAGAGGCGGAGACGCAGAGCCACCACCCGCAGTTCGCGACGAGAGTTTCACGCTTCTGATGATATTATATCGAAAGCTGAAGCGGAGGAGTTGATGAATTCGGTCCAAGGTCACCTTATAGTTTGGCCGTACGAATGGTTAGTAGCATTCTTGAGGATCCAAAAACAGCGAGCGCATTGCAGATTTTGGGCAAAACGTGGCAAACTAACTTCTGGTTATGGCGTATAGGTTGGAGCGAGAAGAACAAGGAGGAAACTGGCTATACACGTTGGACCAGATATCGCCTTTGGAAATATAGTGAGTTTTCTACCTATTTCCCTTAGTTGTGATATTTATATCTTTTGATGCTAACGACTGATGCCACTTGAAGCAATTAATAACTGGACTACACACCTCCCACATTCCTGGATGACATCTGCGGTTACAGCTTCTTGGAAAACAAACAGTTATTTCTGCTTTTTATAACTATGGTTTCTAATTTTATTCACCCCTCCGCTCCTCTCTCTCTCTTTCTCTCTTTTCTTTTCTTTTCTTCTTTTTTCTTTGTTTAGCAATCAGACGCTCGGATTCCCCCAGATTTCCTTAGCATCTTCCCTTGAAATATCCATTTGAATGATCACAATAATTTCACTAACCTCATTGTGTAATATCTGCTGCTTTCGCGGTTCCCCAGTTCCCCGACTCCTTCTCTTTTATATCCCCATTTACTTGCTCTTGTCCCTATCTCTGCGATTCCCATTACTGCATTGTATAGGTGTTGTGTTTCGGCATTTCGAGCGTTCCTTTTTATTTGTCTGCTGCTTAGTTTTATTTCCTTTATCATCACCTCCGAATCCGCACACGCGCAGTCTCGCATCTCATTGCTCTCATTTGTATTACCCAATTTTCTGTTTTCTGCCATACGATTTTCTTCTCTAGTAGTGACCACCTGGCACCTATATAAATTAAACTTGTTTATTTTCTTTGTTCCATTTGCTTGTGAGAATTCCTCTCCCTAAAAGGACGCATTAATTAATACAGACTCGCAAGACACAAATGGGGCGGGTTTGACCACGCGAGCACATAAAACGCAGCCGCTTTTGATTGTAACAACCGTGCTTGCATCTCATCAAACATGCGTATTGGCAGCGGTTAAGCTGCGCACTCAGTCCGCAGTCCATAGAAGGATTTAGGGAGTTCTCTAGTGAATGAAGTTCACATGACCCATATGTTTTTATCTATTTAAATCAGTCGTAGTTTGACACGAGGGTGACTCTCCTAGATCCTTGGCTGTGGCTTTGACGTCAGCCGTTCTCGACGAGAGCAAAACCTCCCGTTATTCCATTATTAGCTCCGTCGGAGACGGTGGAACTTATTTTTATCAGAAAAGTTTGAGAAGTTAATATAAGAAGAATTTCTGAATATTGATAACTAGTTTGAACGCCATTTGGAAGCTGCGTGTATAGTCCCAAAACACTTGACAGGAACAGACCTACGGAGTGCATAGTTACAATACGTGGATGGCTGTGATTCAGAGTGGATGTATGTTACGCGCTGCCAACCATTATTCAGTTGCAGATCAACAACCTATCTCATCTCTCAACACTCACCCACAGCTTGAGAATAGCTGTCTACCAGTGTTGAGATGTGGACAACCGCCAGGCTCCTCCCTGCCATATTTTAGGCAATGAGGCGGAATTGGCAGGCAGCGTCTCTGCCTTTAATGGAGCAAATTAAGTCCGCAACAATTCCTTTGGAGAGACAATCTTTCATAGAAAATAGTCCAACCGGGGCAGCTTTTAGTGGTCAGATATCAGATATGTCTTTTCCAGCAGAATCCTTGTCTTGTAGTAGTTCGACTTTGGGCCATGTGTCCCGGGTGCCGGGGGGGGTGGCTATATCTCGTAGAATTTCCAGAGGGTATCGAAGTTGCAACAGTAGCCGCCCTTAATTGAGGACACCTGGTCCTTTGCGCCTGGTGATGGTGGGTGGACGCTTGGAAAAGAAAAACATTGGCTAACTGTGTTGCCGTACTTTTAATTTGGAGCTTGGTTGGCTGTTGATTAAATTTCATGTTGTTTTTTCACGTTTTATTTATATTATTTATTTATTTTTTTTGCGTGCAGCACGGCAGCAGGTTTGTCTGTAACATTTCAATCTGCTAGCTGAGGAAGGCCGATAGTTTGTCTTAAGACGCTCTATTTCTGCATAGCATTGACGACCCGAATCATTACCGTCTGGTGTTCTCATCATACCGGCAAAATGATGTGGTAGACTCCCAGGAACAACAAGGGGCAAACGTTGTCGAACTTAGTACGAGGGATGCAAAGATCAGCGGCTGTTATCTTGGGACCCTGCAAAACTTATATTCCGTAATCGTTCGGTCAAGAACGATAAACTTAGAAAGGAAAATACAAAATGGGCGGACAGTTGAACGTGGTTTTAAAATTCCACGGTAAAATCTTCAGTGTAGGTGATGCTATTTAAGCCATGGACACCCCACCAATTAAAACTACATACGCTAGTCATACCTCACACACATCTCACACACATCTCGCACACGTCTCTAGGAATTTTATTGTATTTCAGGTCCTCGCCCTTAACTAACCCAATCTGAACCCCCAATCTACCCCTAACCCTGGTGTTGAGGGTGGTGAGGTTGAATAGAGATGTATTAGTAATATGTGTGGTGTAGTTAAACTATGTGCGAGTATTTATGTTCGGAGTAGGAGTAGACCTGTGTTTACTTCAGACGAAATGACCAGAGTTGATCACGGTTGTGAAAGAGTCGGGCTCATCTTGTAAACCACGTTTAACTGTAAACCCCATACATGATGCATGTCGAGGAAACATGAAGAGTGAATAAAGCCGCATTTGCGTAGTTGTATATAAAAATAGATGAGACTCATCAACTAATATATATCACCGAGGCCCTTTGATAGTTCTGTTTGGTGTTCCTCCGTATTAGAATAGGGATCGAGAAATAAGAATATACAACAGAATAATGGGGATAGCACTGGAAGTCGTCTCTGTGCCAAACGACAGGGGATGTCGATCCATGTGGACGTTAACTGGGTTTAACTTTTGAACTGGGAGGCCAACAATCGACGCTGTGAAATGAAAAAAGAAGCATTTACAATAGACAAACTAGGTGATGAAGAACATAACTATGGCCTTGGTGCACAGAAACACATTCTCGCGCTACCTAAGGGACTCAGGAGCAAGCAACAAGGGACTTTGTTGTTTCACGTCGTAAGCAATGATGAATTTTGTGGAGAATGAAATGAGGATGGGCCCAATTGGATTCGATTTTCATTCGTGTTTTGCCGTCAGTCATCTTTGCCTCTCCGAGTATCCGTCGGACTGACTTTTCATTAAAAAAAATTTTTTTTGTCATTTTTTACGAAAAAAAAAAAAAAAACCTCCTGAAAAGAGGGGTCATCGATCATGTTCCAAGACATGTGGAGTTTTACCCTTTACCCCAAAGAGGCGACGATCAAACAAACCCAGATTGGTTTCTTCTCCCCGCCCATGACGTGCGACACGAGGTCTGACTATCGATATTATCCATATGCTTGATGAGCGTCGCATATGAAAATCAAACAGAGAAAATATATCTCCATAGAAATCGTAAGCTGTTGCGTGTTATATGATACATTGCTCGTAGACTTGGTGGCAACTAGGCCCGGCCGGACCTTCATTCATCGCCATTATTGATCACCCAGTCAGTGACGGTTGATGAGTCGATGCTGAGAGGTCTCCATCTTCCAACCACCTCGGGAAGGTTCTCCACGTTGGGATCACTGGATGACCCTCAACTGCCGCCATACGCAGCAGCGGATAACTATCCTCAGCTGCCAACATGCTTGCGGCCATTGTTGGACGGGTTCAGCGAGCCTCGACCGGCTCTTTCGATCGCCAGGGACAGACGGTCCGCTAACCCAGATCTGGCCTAGCCCCAGTTTCAGAGTGCCAACCGTGGATCCTGGCCCGGAAGAGCCGCACCACAAACAGGCAACGCAACGTCAATCTCAACTTCATCCGAAGTTTCGTTCTTGATGTTTTCTTTCTCTCATGGAGGAATTGTAATAGATGAGTGAGTCCCTAGGCACTCAGTGCTGCTCTGCATGGACAAGCTAGGGCTGTTGGCCCTTGTTTCTCTAAGTCTGGGAGGCTGGCGTCTAGGTTGGCTATTTTTGGCCAGGTCGACTACCACTTGCTCCACTAAACGAGGCCCTGCTCAAACCATCGAATTGTGCTGTTCTATTCCACTTTTTGTGGCCGAAATGGCGTCCAACTGCACGAGGCGGTCATTCTTCGCGTTGTCGCACCCACCCTGGGACCACAGCCATGCTCCAGCCATGCGGCAAATAGTCTTAGCGGCTTCGGATTCGCCAAGCTATATTAATCTCTAACCCAACCCGGCCAAGGCAGAGGAAACCGTCGCATTGTGATGTTTATTAATATTTTTTTTTTTTTTTTGGCTTTCTTGGTTTCTTTATTTTCTCAGCCCCTCGTTTAATGTCCCTGTGCACTATTAGTTACTTTGACTTCTCCCCTCCAAGCGGACCGGAAAAATAATCCATGGGGCAAAAATAATGCGCTGGTATTTGTGGGCGTCGTGATCCACAAAAGGCCGAAATTAGATCATCTAACTATTCCTAATGTCCTCTAATGTGAAGGCTGTGGCAGTTCTAGGGCTGATGCGTTTTACCGTCTCTTCTTTCTATAGGCCCTTTAAGGTCTTGAGATATATGAGACGAAACAGCTATCTTTCTCCGGTGTCTCCTTTTGCTCGCGCCCCTCTTTATCATCTTTTCATTCTCGTTGTCTAGGGGAGTGGCCTTTCGTTTTCGCAAGCCCTCTCTGTCTTCCAATTCATCGTTTTGTATTCCTTTCCTATACATATTAAAAAGTTTCTCTTTTCCTAGATTATTTTGCTTTCTTTTACCTAATTCTTTCGTTGTTTCATCTGTTACGGGTGTTTTAATCTTGGGTTCCTCTTCGTTCTCCTGGCGCCCTTCCTCATTTCCAATCATGGGGCTCCTGGGACGGATACTCACCTTTCTTGCAATAATAGCAGCTACCTCAGCTGGACTTGCGCAAGCTTCCCCAAATGCAAAGTCATTAGAAAAAAGAGAAAGCGAGCCTTGCAAACTGGTGGCCGATGCATATAAAGAACAATCTAGTGAAGATCCAGAAGGTGCGTCGCCTATATCTTATATACACCTCTCTCCGTCGCTCACCAATCTCTGACTCTTTAAGCGGTTGTTTAGGTCCTTTCCTCATCTCTGCGAAACTCGCTCATGCTTGTTTGACTTCTGTGCCCATCAATAGAGGCGACGCTTTACGGTTAGTAGACGGTCTGATTTCATTTTGGAAGTGGCAGAGCACAATAGATTACCTTAAGGATCCCCCTTCTGGCTATTTACTGCCAAAAACGGACCTGGTTGCCGAGTTGGAAATTATCCGCAAGAAGGTTTCTCGGGAGGAATATACAAATGAATACGATTTCCAGCGCGATCTGTCAGCCCTGGCAAAAACCACACATGATGCTCACTTTAGCTTGAAGCTTGACGCTGCCAGCGTTTTCCATTTCCGCCGCTCAAAAGCGGGGCCACTTGTGTCCTTCTCAGAGAAAGGAAATGAACTACCCAAAATCTATTCCTACTGTGAGTTATCCTAAATAAAATGACGTCATATATTCGATGTTTTTGAATGCATTATGCTAATAGCTTGCAGTTGACCTCCAAGCAAAAAACCCCAGCTTTGCTCCTTCGCCGATTAAAGAAATTGACGGCAAAAATGTCGTTGAATGGCTTATGGGGCTGTCATACGGGGGCACGACCCAAGACCCGGATGCTCTCTACAACGAGCTGTTTTGGAGTATCCCAAACGAAACGAATGGGGGATTCGGTGGATTCTACGCCCAATCGGGAGTGTACACTGGGGCTTCCGTTACCCTCAAGTTTGAAAATGGCACCGTTAAGGAATATGAGAACATGGCATCGTTCACCGCACCATTCACAGATGTGGTTGATGGCAAGAGTTTTTATGCTAAGTTCTGCTCTTCTGAACTTGGCAAGGGATTTAAGAAAATGAAGCGGGATTATATTCTGAAAGCTGCCCCGATAATTGCACCCCGGGCCGAAAAAAACAAGCGCCCCCTTTATCCTAAACCAGTCGTTGAGATGCAGGGTGGAGATGTCGCAGGCTACTTCCTCCAGGATGATTACAGTGATACCGCTGTTCTGTCCGCTACGTCGTTCATAGGAACAGGTTCACAGGGAAGCGTTAAATTCCAGGATGCTGTAACCACCTTCTTGTCCGAATGCAAGAAAGCCGGCAAGAAGAAGTTGATCGTAGATGTTACTCGTAACGGAGGTGGAACAATCCTACTCGGCTACGACCTGTTCAAGCAGGTATGTGAATTATTGATTTTGAGAGCGCCACGTTCTATATTTGCTGACTGACGTGATATCCAGCTCTTGCCAAAAGTTGAGCCAGCCGATGCGTTCAACATCCGTGCCCATGAACAGCTCGACATAATCGGAACCAAAGTCCACGATATGCTTAACGACGGGAAGGAAACGTCGCAGGACCGTGATGAAAGGGACGGCATTTACGACACCGGTTCCTATTTAAATATGGACAACAAAAAGTTCTCCAGCTGGGATGATTACTATGGCCCAGATACCGTTGGCAAAGACTACAAGTTTAGTAATTTGGGACGCTGGGACTTTAACAACAAAGTATTGAGCATCAGGTCGTCTGGCGGAATCGTAGTAAGCGGTTATCTCGACCGTAAGAACATGCGCGAGGAGTATTTCAAAGCAGAGGACATAGTCCTCCTTACTGATGGCACTTGCGGATCTACCTGCGCCATCTTCGCCAATCTGATGCAAAAGGCTGGCGTCAAAACCATCGTTGTCGGTGGACGGCCCCAAACTGGACCTATGCAAGCTATCGGCGGTGTTAAAGGCGCACAAGTCCTTACCTACCAACGAATCTACTACACCGCGGCCAGAGTATTTGACACCTATTCCACTCCACAGGAAAAGCGTCAATGGGCAGGCACTGATTTGGGAGAGATCTACCGGGTTGGGAAGTACATCCTAGCCCGAACTGTCGATGATGGCGAGGGCGCTCGTGTCAATTTCCGCAACGGTATCGACCCCAAGGATAAGGATCGGATTCCCCTCCAGTTCGTCTATGAAGCCGCTGGATGCCGTATCTGGATGACGCGTCCTATGCTCAATGATATCACAAAGCTCTGGGAAGTTGTTTCTGACACGACGTTCCGGGGTAAATCAAACTGTCTTCCCGAATCTGTCGGGAAAACCCCAGAAAACAAGAACGATGGTGGCGCCTTCCATGCATTTTCAGCAGAACCTCCAAAGATGACGCTCTACGCGAAGATTGATCGCTGATATACGGGATATATATATCCATTTCCTTCCCTTCCCCTTCATCAATTGGCACTCATTCCCCGCTCACGCTCTTTTTGGGTGTATATATCCATTTCCTTCCTTTCCCCTTCATCAATTGATACTCATTCTCCACCCACGCTCTATTTGGGCGTAATATACAACTTCATCATCACATATTGCTGGTTGATCGCATATTTCGCCTGGGTGTTTTTATGGAGTTATTTTTGGTTGGTTTTTGAATATTCTAGAGGATATGTTTGTTATGTACAGCAATACTGCCGGCGTTTGTTATGGGCTTGCTCCTGTTGTTTATATTTGACGTCCTTGTTTTTTTGGGTACGTATATATATATATATATACCCTATTCACGAGTGCAAATAAGACCTCTGAGGTTAGACTCCTGCAACTCTTTTGCAGGTGGGTGAAGCAAAACCCGCATCCTCATGCATCATTCAACCTCGATATATTTTGTGTCTGCAAACCAAGAGAGAAGAGAAAATAATCAAAAGGATCCAGAAGCTGACCATCTAGTCTTTAATATTTTCGTCCCAAACAGATAAAATAGTTCCTAAAGTTCTTCTGGACCATGAGGGTAGTTTATTAAATCAGACCTGACGATGATTGATTAAAATACGGAGTACCACACAGGGAAATGATGACATCGAGTTTCTTTTCTACCTCATCTAGGTAGTTAGCTATGGGGTTATCCGAACTTGACTTAATCCCCTTGGTATTTCTTTTGCAGTTCTTTTGCAAGGAAGTTGAACTGTGTCAGCGAAACTCTCATGGCAGGACATAACATATAAAATTATATTACCGAACGGATGGAATTGCTGCACATGTGAAGATTATTTTCCCGTCTTGGCCAGGCTCTATCAAAAGAGCTATTAGGAGAGAGAGAAGCGGAGGCTAAAGGGGCAGGGAGAGTTGTCGTGTTGGACGTGACAGCGTCAACAAGTTCCCGGGCATGCGTGTGTCACTATGCTTATGCTGGGGAGACGACTCTTCTCGTTCTTCCCTAGCTGCTAGGATTGAGGCAGTCGAGGTCGTAATTCTATTGTACTGTACATGTTTATGGCAGCAAAGGTGGGCGTGATGGAATATATTTTTGGGTGTAGACTACCCGATAGGACGGCGGGGTAGGGTGGCATTGTCCCGAGAAGTCCTGCTGGTGGATGGGTTTGTTTTCTGGAGAGACGACAAAATATTAGAACAGGGATTTGTCCCAACCATACCGGTTTTTTTTTTTTTTTTTTTTTTTTTTTTTTTTTTTTTTTTTTTTTTTTTCTTTTTTGGCCAATGCTCCCTCGAAACATGAACAGTTGCTATGAGCAGGTCGTTTCTTAATCCCCGCTCCTCCCCCTGAAGAATGAAGAGAGATGGCTCCAAGGTGGTCACTCATCAATCGTTTCCTGGATCAGTACTAGGAGATAATATCATCCAAGAGAGTGTTTTCCCCAGCTTTTCCCCGCCCCATGCAAGTGCTCATCAGGGGATCAGCTGCACCATTTCATGAGGGATTCCAGATGCCATCTCGCATTTGTCACCATTTTAGGGAAGTGTGACAATTCGGGGGTTTAAGGAATCCACAGTAATGTATATACTACATACGTTCCTGAGGATTTTGTCAGCGAAATTCAGAGCAATGTTGGGAGTTGGCACTCTTAAAACCTGGGTTATGTTAAGTTTTATTTGATTATTATCTCTTCATTAGATTCGGCTGCACTTCATGTTGATGTTTAAAAAATAGCGCTGTCCTTCCTTGATTACTTCGATATCATCTGGTGGCAGAATGTAACCGAGAAGACAGCATCAAATGCAAAAAGATGACCAGGATCCAGCTCGTGAATTATTCATTTTCCTTGGTTTGGTTCAAAGTTAGTTGTATAGTTAATTATCCCTCGTTAGAGAGTCAACAGTGCCAAGACGCGCACGTCGTTTCGTCTCCAGCTGTAGTGGGACCTTGATATTCTTCATCCATCTCCACGAAAGAAAACACGTCAACATCCATGAAGGGGGCTGTTGCTCAAGGAAGATACATCTCATCTTACCATTTATTTTGTTTTATTTATTCCTAAAATTGAACAAACCGATTTTTCACAGGTGTTTTGCTTCGTGCTCAATAGCGGACAAGTGACGCCGCACATCACAAGAAAAATGAATGGAAACCTTTGCTGCGAGTATTTCCGGGGCTGATTTATAAATGCTTCTTTGCGAAGAGATAACTAATTGCAACGATCCCTTCAAACCAGCTATGATTTCATTCATATGTGGGTCGTGGTCCTGGTCCCAGCACGTCGGGCAACTGTTTGTTTCTTGCATGAATATCGTCCTTGCAACGGAACTTGCAATGCCGGATGGCACCTGAGTTCCAAGTTGCGGATTCCGCTATCCACACTGAGCAGCCCCTCAGGCAGATCAGAGTAGTTGGACTGGGAAGAACCTGAAGATCTCATCTCGCTCGGTTGTGGCGTTGTTCACACTTCATGGGTACGATTCGACGAGTTACTCAGCCAGGCGCCAACTTGTCAACGCCACAAGTGTCTTTGAGTGTTCCGTTACGCACTTTCTGCATCTGCAGCCTGCAGGACACAGCTTGCCAACGTCCGGGGGCCAATCTTTTGTTGTGGTTTGGTTCGGACCTTTGCCGCCCCTTCTTCGGGAAGACTCGACAAGTCAACTTTTGTGTCTATTCCTGCGAAGTGGTGCTACAGAGGCAGACCATATGTACACTTTTTGTTGGTCGTGATCATGGAGCACTATCTGCTGAAAAGAGCTATGCTCTCGTATACCAATGCCTTGAGGTGTCCTTTTCGGAGATTATCGTCTTCTAAATCACAAAGGAATAACTTCCTCATGTGTCCAAAAAATACTTGAACCGCGAATGCTCTGATTGTCATAATAGAATCTGATTTGCGGTGGATATGACGCTTGCGTTGCCAAGCTTTATGCAATATCCTACATTGTCCAGGCTTTCGACAGAAGTTGAAATGGTACAGTTAACTAAAGTTGGTTGGGACTGCGACTTGCACCTAAGGACTGATCTGCTGCATTAGAGGTCCAACCTTTGGATTTTGGACAGAGAGCCTTCTTCCAAGGTTGCAGGCGCCTTTGATTCATCATACGAGTTAGTATCTCTTCCTAGTACCTAGGTACCTCTACAGGAGTACACATTTTCTGTTCCATTTTTTTCTTTTCCTCTGCTGTCAATCTGTACTCCCCTTTTAATTTATTCCCTGGATGTGTGAATGATTGAGTGTGTGTGAGTGTATATGTGTGTGTATGTCAATGGAGGACGTGGTAACCAATCTGGATCATATTGTGCGACTCCCACCATCTGGTACTCCTTTTTGAACTTGTGCGCAACATGGATGATTGAGGCCTTGGATTATACACGACGTGGCTACTCACAGCCAAACCTAATTACCCATAGAGTAACTACTTTACTCCTTTTTTTTTTTTTCTTTTTCTTTTTCTTTTTCTTTTTTTTTTTTTTTTTTGAAGTTCTGCGATTAGATACGATATTCATCCTACCACTTCCACCTGCTCATGGAGCGAGGCGTCGAAGGGGATTGCATCTGTCAGAAGCAATCGTTGCTTCAGAGCCAAGGCACAATCTACATATCTTTTACGGAGTACACGCCATCATGACAGTTAACGTTTGATGTTGTTTCTTTTCTTTGACATCTTTTGCATGTGCCCGAACTGGTCCATTCAACTACACACCCTGGGACTAGGTCTCGGTTACCCTGGTGTCGGAGAAACTCATAACACAATAATTTCCTAAGCTCCCTTGTGACACTATGTTATATCTTTGAGGGTTCAGATTGTCAATCCACGGATGCATTCTAGGTTTTCCCCTGATTTTCCTGGTGGAAACATTAGGTGCTACTTTGAAACTACATTTCCAATATTGCGCGAAGGCCTCTCCATCTCGTTTCGCATTTCCTCTTAACAGTTATCCTAGCTTTCCCTGTTGCGAAACTTGCAGGATTCCCACTTCTGCATGAATTTGCTGTCTGCACGCTTCTGATATTCCCAAGGTTTATCCATTCCATTATTTTCGTCTCGTTTGGATTTTTTTATTTTCAATTTTTTTGATATATTTGATGTCAGCACTTTGTTGAGAAGAGCGAATGGATTAAGATATCTTGTCTTTTCTCTGGTCGGGTTTAAGCCAACACATGTTGGAATTTCGGGGTTTGGTTTCAACAACTTTTGCGACCTCGACAACCTTAGCTTTTGAAACAGCTGCTGGTGTGTTTAGGATTGATAGAGTCATTGTGTCATGCCCTTGCAACCCTTGACAGAATCGCTCAGTAATCTTTTTGACATTGACGCTGCTGACACGATGGATCGGAGTGGGGAAGTTCATTCCGGCCAGTATCCTTCGGTTAAACTGGCCAATTCATCTAAGAAATACACTGATGATTCTATGCAACATTCGAGGTCAAATTTCTTTACCTTTACCAGGAATGGGAATCATGCGAGTGTTCAGTCGCTAGAGGAGGAAGAAGTGGTTGAAGACCGATATGAGAGTCCTCACGAAGGAAGATCTGTACAGCGTTTAAACTACCATGTGCCGCAGATCATGGGTTTGGAAGTCCCAGTTCCTGCATCTCTTCCATACGACGGATTCGCTCCAGTGCAACTAGGCTGTTTTTCGCCACGGAACTCTGGTGCAGACGACCCGGCAGTTCATCTAGATACTTACAACCTTTCTGCTAATATTCTGGGCCGATTAAATCCAACCGAGACCATTGCTTTTCACAATTGTTCTCCGGGTTTCTGCTCGTCCGTGAGCACCGTATCTGCACCCGCTACGTTTACCTCGTTAGAGACGTATTGGAATTCGTTGGGATATTCCGATCCAGTAACGCATTCATTTCCTGAATCTTTAGACTTCTGGAGATTGTCTACTTTATCCGCGAATGAAACCTTGGTAATTAAACCCAAGAATCATAGCTCGAGTGGTCAAAAATCGTCGACTGAGACATCTCATCAGAGGTTATTGCGAAAGGATGGAAATCTTGAACGTAACAGGGTCCCTTACTGGTCTCAAAGAATGCCACGGCCATCTCTGAGAAAGTCCGGAGGGGACCCTGGGACCCAGTTACATTATTCCCATGGGCATCAAGGAAGAGTCCTGCAGCCTGACATCAAGTTCTCTGAATTAAACCAGTCAGATGGGTCATTATTCCAATACCCGAACTCGATGTCGCATTCAAATATGGAAAATAACTTTAACAATTCTGTTAGAAATACCAAACAATCAGTCATGTATCCGGGAGGGGAATTAAATTCGAAAAGCGAAGACGAGTCTTCTATTCTCCCAATAGGTTTCCCAGATAACGGTGCATACCAATACTCAGCCGAAAGCCAAATTGGGAATCCAAATGCGATAGACGTTTTAGTAGGTCGTTTTACTCATTCCCCTGAGACTGGAAATCTTGATTCGTTACTAACGGCGCTTGCTAGTAGAACTGTATAACGATGAGAGCAGGACCTAGAATCAATCTCGGGATAATAGACATGTCGTGTGCATTCGTCATATGCCGAATTGCTGCCGGTGATTTTCCTATAGTGTATGCTTCTAATGCGTTTCGCCGGCTGACCGGGTACTCACATGAAGAAGTTTTTGGACGCGACTGTCGGTTTCTTCAGGAACCAACGGGGAATATTGAACCAGGATTGAAACGCAGAGCCTCTTATGACAGGGCGGTGCGCCACTTAAAATTTAAGATAAATGCCAGATCTGAGGTTCAGGAATGCTTAGTGAATTATCGAAAAGGAGGACAACCGTTTTTGAATCTGCTCACCGTGGTTCCGATACGGTGGCTCTCAGACGAGTATAATTTCAGTGTTGGATTTCAGATTGATCTCGTGGATTCTCCTCAAGGGATTACTGGAAGAAACCTTGGTTAGTATTTTAAGAAAATACGCTATACCTATCCCTCTTCATTGTGCTTTTTCTTCAAAATTTCTAACATAACTACTACTACTTCTACTAGATGGCTCATATATCGTTAACTATCGAAGAATAGAACTTGCCCCCAATATATACGACCCAGGAGGCACAACTGGGCGAGATCAAAATGAGTATTTCCCCTCCAAATACCGCAAGAGCAGCAATACGACAGATGTCGATGAAACCAGAAACCAGAGCTCTTTTCACTTTAGAAGCTACTGGGAAAAGGTATTTTTAGGAAGCCCTGATTTTCTATTCCACGTTATATCGACTAGTGGTGTATTTTTATACGTCACTCCCTCAGTATCCGCGATTCTCGAATACGAACCTAAAGAGCTGGCTGGATCGATGCTCTCCTCGATATGCCATCCCAGCGACATAGTCACCGTTATAAGAGAACTCAGGGACTGTGAGCCCGGCTCAGCCGTTAACCTCCTCTATCGCATTCGCAGGAAAACCAGTGGGTACACATGGTTCGAAAGTCTTGGCTCCGTCTACTTGGAGTCGACACGAAAGCAGAAGCATGTAGCTCTGCTAGGGAAACTGGTGGCAGTTTTCACCATGTCCCATGGCGAGGTGATGGAGAATGGTGGTATTAATGAGGGCGAAATATGGGCCAAGATTTCAACATCAGGAATTTTGCTTTTCGTCTCGTCGAGTGCGGGTGCCTTTCTTGATAGGCGCGCTGAAGGCTTGGTTGGAGAAAGCGTCCAAAATCTTCTAAGCGGTGAGTCATTGGCGGAGTTTGAGAATGCATTGGGTGTTGCGCGGAGTGGGAAACAAGTCTCCTGTAACCATGGATTACAGCATCGCCGAGGCCATTTGTTGCAAGTCCAGAGCACAATATATCCTGGTGAAAAGACGGACAAGGGATCGAAACCTGCGTTTTTGATATTACAAATTCGATTGCTTAAGCTAGGAAGACCAACCCTTGGCTACCAGGCAAAGGCCCCTGCGATGAAAACACGGAGAAAAACGAGCAGCGGCATAACGATGCACCAGCTAATTTCACCCGATATATGCCCACCACGCCGCCCTGACGTCGCCGGCCATGGTTATGGGAATCAATATATGAGGCCTTCCCCCTGCTCCTCTCTCACGGGACCTCAACCTATGATCCATCCCGTTATTAAACCCGACCCATCCAATATGCCAACCAGATATAACAAATGGAGTCCATTCCTTTCGAACCAAGAAATCACAAAAGAAAGAACACGAGAAAGACGAGAATCTTGTAACATATTCGAAGAGTTAAACCCGACCCGCACCACAAATTGGCAGACCGAGCTGGAGCACTTGAAAAGGCGCAACAATGTCCTTGTCGAGGAACTGCAGTATCTGACGAGTTTGAAAAAGAGGCGGAAGCGGAAAAGGGACGTCGAGATGCCCGAAAAGGACTGCTCACAGTGCCATACGAAGACCACACCGGAGTGGAGGAGGGGCCCAAGTGGGAATCGGGATTTGTGCAATAGCTGTGGTTTGAGGTGGGCGAAGCAGGTGAGTGCAATATCTGCGTAGTTAGATGTGGTTTAGCGGCATGGTAATTATATCGTGCCTATAGATAAACCCTTTTTGTCAGTCTCTTCTCGTTCTCATCGACGATACATTGCCATTTGTACCCTGGTTTTTACCAAAGAGAGCAACAAAGCCTAGAAGCTAATTCACTTTTTTATTTTTCTCCAAGAACGGCCGGATAACCCCATCGCCACGTAAACCTTACTTGGAGCAACAGACCCGGGTAATGTGCAGAAAACTGTCTTCTGAGAACGACCACACGCCTTGTCCGACACAGGCTGCATCGACCCAACGATGACCATGACTGGGGAATAACATATCCAAGCAGGCGTATTAAATTTTCGTGTGTGGATTTTTGTTTCTTTTTGGTGCTAATTGATAAATCACGACTTCGCTGGTTTTTGGGGTGGCTAGAGCTCGATTAGCTTGTTCTGGGATTTTATTCAGCGGTTACGGATATGGGGGAACCTGGTTGACATATTTATTTAGCTAAAGGGCGGGATTGAAATTGCGATTTGTATTCTGTCAAACCAGTTACGACGTCTGAGCAAAACACAAATAATATATGAAACTCCAAGCTAAGATTCTCGCTACAAACGAGTAACTATCTATGCAGAGTGCAATGCATTTTTGGATTAACATTTGTATCTACAATACCTTTCTGTTCTCTCCATTTCCCCAATTTTCTTTTCCCCTCCCTCTGCACCCATTGGAATATGAGTGCTAATTTACCTTAACATCTCGCGGCGCGTGCCGATAGACTATGCCGGCTAACAATCCCGCTTGTTTGGATTTCGATGAAGTCAGAGAAGACCAGAAGCCCTCACCCTTTTTTTGCTAACCCTTTCCTATTCTGTGCTGCATGGGACGAATTGAGCAGTAAAAATGTTACCCAAAGCGACAGCCACTTGCAGGGCGCATGCTGGCTTGGTGGTAAATTTTCATTGGCAAAATTCCTAGACGGGAGTTGGGTGGTTGTGCAGTTAAACACATAGCTATCAACCCCTGATTCCGACATAGAGGAGGAGAAAGGGGGGGAATTGAAGGTAAATTTCATAGACCCTGCCAACGAATAACAATCAATAACCATGCGCGGCTAAATGACCTTCGAACCCTCTAAGGAGCGGGAAGCTGTTGTCTAAGTGTTGGTATCGAACTGGCTTTCCAGTGGAACACTGATACAATATCATGGACCATAGCATTGGTATATCTATCCAACCTAGGAGTGGGGAGGAAGGGAAGGTTCCTGTTCGTCAAGGTTTCAGGCATGTTTTCGGCTCTCAGCAGGCCGAATCCTGCGGGAAGAAGCTCACCATTTTCAACTTGTTTTGATGGTTCACATTCCGTGCATTGGCTTTCCATATGCAGAAACGAAGGCGAGAAGATGGGTCCAAGAGTTTAACAACAGGTAAGTTAGGTAGAATAGCCAGCCGTACACTAATAGAGATTAAAATCGTCCTTGAATTTTCAATGCTCCTTTTCGTCCACGGTCCTACAACACGGTGGTTAGTGAAATGATGTTTATGATGTTTATTAGAAAGGATATATCTATACTTCATCTGCCCCATCAACTCCATCTGCTTCCTCCAACTCCATACACTCCGCATACTCTGCATACTTGCATATACAAATAACTATATCCCACCCGCTCTGCAGCAGTTTATCTTTGCCCAAAACGGCAAAGCGTTGCAAGCCCAGTGCCGAACCAACCTTCGCTGCTGGAAAACCACCTGCAAAACAGGGTCAGTCATGACCAAAGGGGGGTGATGGTGATGCCATTATCCAGTCCTGTTTATTATCTTAACTATATACTTGCTTTTGGAACCAGTTTTCGCCGCGCCTTCATATATCCCCCCAATTGCGCGCGTGTTCTCCTTTCCAGCGATCCTCCGGCTTATTTACTTGGGTCAACTGTTCCCCTTTATCTCTCTGATTACACCAGACGCACGTCCACGCCTCCAATCTGGGCGAATTGGATATCTCCCTGCGCTGCTATTCTCTGCACTGCAAGAACTGGCGTCGCGTCGCATTGGCTTCCTGCATCGAGTACGTCGATTATCAAACGCGACTTCGACATATCCTCGCTCCGGGAACCAGCAGATATCACAAGTTGCGATAGTGACAAACACGAGGATAGTGGGGGACGCCGTCTTCCATGTTTGCTAGCGCAGGTCGAATTTTGTCCTGTTTCTGCTCTGCAAACTAATGGCGGAGACGGTGTCCATTACAATCTGTGGTGATGGTGGATGTGGTACGTTCGAGGAGCCATTTACTGGGAGAAACCGCTATATTCGCCAGAGTTCTGAGGTGACTGAGTTTTACCAGAAGATATCTGTGCAAGAATGAGACATTAGTTACGATTAGTTTCTCGATTTACGCCGGTTAGTGGATGATTGCTAATTGTTTCGTTTTATTATGCGATATAGGAAAGTCATCGATCACGCTGCGATTGGTGCGAAGCCAATGGACACATGAGTAAGTTTGATTCTCAGCTTATCATGCTTCACATATATATATTTCAAAGAGTGCTTGCTGATCGTAGTTGGCACTATCTAGGTATGACCCTACAATCGGTACGCCCTCAATTTCCTTATTCATATCATCCGTCATGCCCCTTTTGTTTCTGAAGCGTGGTTCGCGTTCAAAACGATCTTGCGATAACAACGCGAAATCCCCTCAATGGCTCTCCTGACAGTTTGCTTATTTTATGCTCATGAATACCCCCAGAGGATTCATACTCCGTTACTCGGATTGTCGACGGCCTGCCATACTTACTTGCTTTAACAGACACCGCTGGCCAGGAGGAATATCGTGGCCTGTGGGCGTCCTCGAACCTCAAATCCGATGCGTTCCTCCTGGTTTATGATATTACAAATGCCTCTACGTTGGAGGCTTTGGATTATTTCATGGATATGATTGACATTGAAGTAGAACAGCGGTTGGAAACAAATGCGCGTTTGATCCGGGAATTGGGCTACTCCAGCCAGCAAGGAGAGAACGTTGCTGTCGGAATGGCTCCGCCTGTTAGGTTTATGGCTGGAAATAAATGCGATTTGAAGGACGAACGGGTAGTCAGTGCGACTCAGGGCCTAGAGTATGCTAGGAAAAGAGGTTGTGGTTTTATGGAAACGAGTGCAAGGGAAATGGTTAACATAGAAGAGACTTTTTCCTGTAAGTTCCCTCTTATCCCATATTTGTTCCTGTCTGCACTATCGCGAATGGGCATTGAATTTGGGATAATAATAATCCTCGAGTTCTGCGACGTTTAACGGAGCACATATATTTCATCCTTTGTCTCTCCTCACTGATATTGACTAAACGTTAACTTATTGCCAGTAATCGTTCGCCGTGTGGTGGAAGCGCGGCATTGCCATTACCTACAACAATTTCCAACCCCACAACCCAAGGCAATTGGTCATTTATCTCTAGCGGCGCATTCTCCATCTCAGGCCCTATTCTCTCCCGACCTAATTGTGGTATCGCACGCGGATTCACATTTACGAACACCAGCTCTCACAGATACGGAGAAGGGGTTCGCTGACCATAATTTTATTAACGAAGCAACGGAGCGCTCCTCACATAGGTCAAGCCAGTGGAAAGGCATTAGTAGAGCAATTTCAAAACGTGTCAGGAAGATGAAAAGCCGGGACACCACAAACCAGCGCCATAGCAATATAGCGCCATTCAGTGTCCATCGCGAAGAAGCCGTCCCTGGCAAGGTATTTGATGACGAGAATAACCCACCGCGATCTGAAAGAAAACTAGAAGACCTGGCCAAGTCTATGAAATCAGAGGACCGCGAAAACGACGGAAATGAGCCTGGAAGCACCCCGAAACCCTGGTGGTGGCAGATTTTCTGCTGGAAACCTTGACCCTCTTTTTCAATCAACAATCAACAATCATCACTTCTAGTAACAAACAGCCCGAGCAACACTATTACCTGGTCTCGAGTTTGGAGCTCTTCCGAGACAATGTTCATCCATTTTGGCCTTCTCTCTCACATTTCAACCGATTAGATTACCTCTCGGTTTTCTGTATCCTTATTTTCCTTATTCGTCCATATTTCACATCAGATTATTTTTGGTTTCTCCCACCCACACAAATTCAATATTAATCCTTTCCCCGAAACCCCTGGTTATCTCCGGTGACATTTTTTTTTTCGTTTCTTTTTGGGGTGTTGACCCTGTGCTCATAATTCATAGCCATCACCTCCGCATTTGTATTCATTCCTCTTTATTCCTTTTAAAACTGCACACTATTCCCAAGTCCTAGCTCTCTATATACACTGATATATATTTGTGATGTCGAAGATTTTCCTGATGCATCTTTTCCTTTATTCTCCATCTCTGTCTTGGCCAGGGAAGACATGCTCTATTCCATTTGTTCCTTTTTCCTATCTTCCCCTGTGAATATTTTCCACTTTAATTAGACTTTTAATATGTCTACTACCCTCTCTTGCCGTTGGTTTGACCAGATCATTCCATTGTCTGTACTATTTTCTAAAGGTATTCCCCTCTTGTCGTTCGTTCTATTTATTTTACTTGAATTTAATTCTCCTTTGCTATATTTATTTCTGGGATACATATGTCTTTCTCTATCATCGTAATCTTTCCATTCTATCCCCTTATCCTATTCAAGAATTTGCTTTTGGCTTTTCTGTGGCTGTTAAGGGGGGCTTCGATACAACCAAGGCAAATCGTTTTTATATTCTCCTGTACATGTATTTAAAATAGCATTTCTGTCACTTCTTCTATCGAAATATTTGACTACTAGCTAATTTTTGTGAAGTCTATCGTGTCGCAAATATGAAAAAGAAACATTTCTCGAAATCAGTTATCGCACACATTATCAACGCTTCGATTCGAAAATCTTGGAAAATATTGTCATCCGCAGTATTTCAGCGTCGTTGGAAACAGTACAGTTCCATATACAATACTTCACAGTTCAGACTATACAATGATTGGCAAGCAACATCTATTGTTCCTGACATAGTCATATTTCAAAAACATTGTAGCAACGAATAACATGAGCTCCTGACACACAGACAAGCCCATGAGTGACAAAAGATTAAAACAAATGGAAGCGCAAACAAACCGAGTTCTATGTTCTATATACATCACCACCTGCCGGGCCTTCCTACCAGCCTACTAACCCACCAACTTACCTCAACGAAACCTTCAACGAAAAGTCGACGATTCCCACCCCCTGGTGAATGCTGCTAGTGGATAGAATATCTACATCCTCTACCGCAAACGAAGCCGCATTCTGCTCGTTCAACCCACCACTAACCTCAACCAAAAAGGAGCCCCGCGGCTTCCCTTTGGCGGTCCATTCATCCTTCAACTTCTTCGCGGCCCCAGCCACTTCCGCAGCAGAGAAGTTATCGAGCATGACTACATTCGCACCAGCAGCAATGGCTGCATGAGCTTCGTCGATGGTGCGGCATTCCACATCGACTTTTGTGGAGAAGCCCCCAACGGCGCGTGCGGCGGCGACAGCAGCGGGGATGGCTTGAGCAATTGTCGGTGATTTTGTCGAATGAGTTGCGCCCTGGGGCTGGCTTTTGTTGTGGCATGCCCAGATATGGTTGTCCTTGAGCATGGTCATGGAGCTGAGGTCGTGGCGGTGCGGGTCCGCGCCACCAACGAGCATGCCATATTTCTCCACGAGACGGAAGCCAGGGGTCGTTTTTCGCGTGCCGGCTACGATTCCATTCCAGTTATGGGAGCGGATAATGTTGACAAGGTTTGCTGTCCTGGAATGCTTGGTTAGTTTGAGAGTATAATTTTGGTCTGGTGGATGACTTACTTCGTGGCAATTCCCGAGCACCGTGCAAGTATATTCAGAGCAACTCGTTCACCCAGAAGGATTTGCCGCATTGGGCCTCGAACAATTGCACAGACAGTGATCGGTTCGATCCTGTCGCCCTCATTGACGTTCCATTCAACACTGGATAAACAATAGTCCGAAGTGGTTAGGTGGGTCTCTTTTGCTTTTCAGAGATAACTTCATAAGGATTACCATACGTGCAGCCTAGCTGTGAAAACACTTCATTGAAAAAGGGTACTCCTGCCACCATTCCCTAGAGAGTGTTGAAGAAGCCAAATCAGTAAACTGCCAAAGCAGACTCAAGGTATATGCGAGAGCACAAAGCGAATATCAATACAAGCAAAAATACACCATAATGTTTTGGCCAGTCATAGTAGCTTTTGGACCATGGTGCCAATTCAATTTGCTCAAGCCGCAGGAAAATTAAGGGTTCACCAATGACCAACAAACATCAGCCATGTCATTCGACCACCAAAATTCTAGTGCAAAGCAACGATACAGCATTCAATTGGCTTGAAAGCTATTTATTGTGGTAAAAATGTGTTGCTTCATGCAGAAAACAACAATGTTTCTCTTTACCACTCACCAACCCCCCTTTTGTTTTCATTTTCTCTCTTGGGTTAAAGTAGGATACCATAAAACAACGTCACGTATCGATTCTGAGACATGGTACAAAATGGGGGAGGGGCACTTGTTTTGGTTTCTCCACAATAAATCTCCGCTAGCGAGGCAAATTTGTTTCTTACCTTACTCTTCCCCAGAAGCCTGGCTTCACCCTCGGCTTCCCCAACGACGAAGCCGCCATAGTCAAAACTAGGACAATCCTCTTGCAGCCAAGCAGAGATCGTCTGGCTGAAGGTGGGCGTTAAAAGATGGGAGAGATCTCCGTGTGACGACGCCATGATGATCAACAGTCCGGGAACGTTAGTCAAATCAACCTGCTGGCAACGTATACACAGTTTTGTGTCCTGTCAATATCCGAGATGGAGGCTTGCAGTGCGTTGAGTCAAAGCGAATTCGGGATGATACGTAAGCGATCTCTTGAGCCTTCACGGAAGGTCGTTCGTTCGTGTTCTCCTCTGTTGCGACAAATCGTGGAGTCGAAAGAGTCCAACCCGGTGGTTTTTAGGGATGCCGTAACGGTCCCTTTGGCCCGGCCACATGTCACGGGCGTACGCTATTTCCCGATGCGGACCTAGCCCCCAACCCGCCTTTGAGTCACGGGACCCGCTCAGGCTTCTCGGGATTGGTCATCGGGAATTGGGTTCTTGCCCAGCCGACTTCCCGAACTGCCGTATCACATATTTGTACGTATATATATATATATAACTATATAACTATATATATATATATATACGTATTTAGATTTCATCAAACGTCAATCACCAAGGCCAAACGGGATGGTTGCGAGAACAGGGTATCCAAAGTGCCGGCGGATATGAGTTTACTTCTGGTGCGCAACCCAAAAGCTGACGGGAAGACTTTGAGGGTGTGACGGGTCGTCCTTGTTGGACTCGCGCAGTCAGGGCTGAATTGCGAGGAGATGGAAGCAGCGCAGAATGACGACTTACATACATTCAAGGGAGGGAGGGCTAGAGGGGTACATTCGTTTTATTCGATGAAACTCGCTGCGATTTCTTATGATTCACCCCCTTGTGCTATTTTTATTTTCCTTTTATTTTTGAAAACACCTCTTGCAAAAATAAGGATTGGTAACTAATCTGATGACCAAGTTTCGGTCGGCGTTTATCCATCACTTCTGATGCCCCACGATTCGGCTATTAGCTGGCGAACCACCCCGGCTTACCTAGAACAGTTAATGAACAGGATAAAGTTTTGTGTTTGTCGAACTCTGCCAGAAGAACATCGAACAAAATTATTGAGAGGAACAAAACCGTTGTTGATGTTCTCTGCACGAGTCTTCCGTGAGTGAAGACACTGTTGACAGTCTACATGTCCCTGACGACCCTTATTTAGAGCGTGTGCTTACTCCTGATTTAGCAGCAGCAGCGCTCCATGGTTCTAAGAATGAATTTTGCATTTCGACATCTTGTATCGGCACCCACAAGTGATGCGAGTGGATGCTTGTTCTAAACAGTCTATTTTGTGGTAGAAACATCATACCTGATCCAGGCCTGGTTTTGAACTTCTCCAAAGTGCAGTTGGTTCCGGAATTACTATTGGCCTTGAAATTTGTTGGAATACGACTTTATATGGCTCCTGATTCGTGTTGCATTTGAGTCTGGTATGCTAGACTACGATCCTATGCGGCGCGATGTTTGGTATGAGTTACAGACTTCGCAGATATCGTGGGAACGAAGTCAAAAGGTATCTATAATCAAATTCAAATTCTGTGACACAGAGCAGAAATCCGCAGTGAACACAGCGATTTATCTTATTTCTGTCAAGCTGCTCTCTCCATGCACCTTGCTTAAATTTGTATTTTCTGCTTCTTGACAGTTAGCTCATCGGGGCATGTGGTATTATTCTGATGCAAGTTTCTTGTTGGTACTAAAGATCCTTAGGTGAGATCGCTCACTACAAGAAGGTAAACGTTTACAACCTGTGAAAATACCTTTGCAAACCGAAGTTGCAGGTATGTAATCCTCAGCATATTCTCAGCACAGAGCACACACAAATTAGCCATATGCCTCTGTGTGCTCATATGTATTTCGTCAGGATAGCTACTACATAGCAGATGGCATTTCCAAGGACCTATGATGTGCAATGTGGTTGAGCTTGAATCGCGGCGCATTGGCCGCCGCGCTATCGTATCGTATCCTGGCCGCCGGCAAGGGTCGAGAAGTCTCAACGGCGAAAATATGCGAGAGAAGGCCTTTGTTTTGAAGAATCCATGGCCTGCCTTTCCTAGAATTTTAACCTCGTGATAATTTCTCACTCTTTCATGGGTGGAATGAGCAGGCATATAAGGATGCCGTGGTCTCCTTATCTGATAGAAAAACCAGATTCCCTTCGCCCATGCCTTGGACATCTTTGGGCCCAGCGGGTTCGAATGAGAAGAATAATAGGCTTGACTGCTTCTAACTTGTACGTACTGTTTGTGTCGTGGGATATAATTTCAGCTACGTTGACACCCCGTAAGGTACTCAGCCAGAGCGATACACATAACCAGCTCAATATACATCAAACACAATGCGCTTCGCGCAGATCAACTTCGCCGCGAGACTTTTCACAAGCATTCTTAGCTTGCCTTTGCTAGCCGGAACTGCTTACACGCAGTCAGTGCCAACGATGTACTTCGGAACGGCAACGACATGCAAAAACGACCAGTACAAGTACGATTGGTACGTCTGGCTGCAAAGTAGGGATCCGTGTCTGGACTGGAGAGATCTGGGACCAACGGCACTGAGGTCACCATGCGGAAAATCGTTTGGATGGGAAGCCATTGGACACTTCATTCTCACGGACTGCAATGCTGGGGACATTCTGCCTCAAGGAATCATTTGGGTTGAGAAAGGAGTGACGGGTAAATGTGTTCCTGATACCAAGCCGCCAGAAAGGTCGTGTGGTGCTCCCTGGTGCGGCGGAGGGCAGGTTGTAAATGTTACAACCCTCCAATCTTGTGCTGGGCAAATTTGAAGCTTGCAGTTGACTTTTAACGTCCATAGGGATAGAAAAACAGAAGGTGATGGGTGTCTTGGAAGAGGCGTTTTGAGCTGCGTTAACTCATATAAGAACTTTTCACGTTCATAGCAGCCCAGCTGGCCCCGGTATGGCCCTCAGTGTTTTGCCCCAAAGCTTAACGTCACAATGGTTGCTTCAGTTCTTTGGTTATTTCAAATTTGCAAATGATGTGGGTTGATTTCCTGAGTGGTGTCAATTTTAGCCGGAGGAATCAGGACCAAGTTTCAACAGTTTCAACAGCATATAAACAAAGAAGATCTTCTTCTGTGGATTTCTTCTCATTTGATAATGACCTTCAGAGTCAACAGTTCAACAGAAACTAGACTTCTGCACAACCATATTCATGTTTCTCGATTGTTTTCGATTCATTTATGCCTGGCCATGATGATCTCCTCAACTAAGACAACCAGGCGGAATACCTTAGAAAATGTAAAATAACCAGAGGTCTTTGAGGCATGGCATTTGATTTTAAAATATTAGAATGTCACATAGTAGCCTCTATCAGAGATATGCATCAAACACCGCTTCAAAAATTGAGCTTTCGACTAATCACCACAAGTACACTGTAGATCGAGATTTTAAAAGCCAATGCTGAATGTTACCGCCAGCTGCAATCCTGATTTTAATACTGTACGGTAAGTACATGTAATATATTTCGAAACAATACCGCGCATACCGTACATACAATACGCGTTCCTTTTGCGAGCATCGAACCATCCGCTATGCTGGACCAAGCTTGCAACCCTGAATACGGAAATTAGATCTAACATCATCCGAACCCGACATGCAATTACAGCATGCATGACATATTCCAGATATGGACAAACAAGCCTCGTCTGCTTGCGTACCATTCAACCAGTCAATCACAATGCGTTGTCTGTCCGTGTTCGGGTGCTCTAGATGTTGGTCATCCAAAAATGCTTCTGCCTGAACTCTTGAAACTCGTCCTGGGCTTTATTGGCGTTAGATTGGAATTTGGCACCTATGTCGTTGCTGCTGTTTGGCGTTCAATTGTTAAATAGATTGATTTTTACGATGCGCATCTGCCATCAAACGTGTCCATCCTTTGTTTGGCTATTCCCCTGCTCCCCGTTGGGGACGCCTCTTGGAAGCTTGGGCTTTGATCGAATCCTTCGGGTTTTGGACTCTGCAAGCCACATAACTAAAGCTGTCAGCGCAACTGTGGCTGAGATATTCGTGTGGTCGTATTTCCTTCTTCTTATCCTTAATCTGCTCCTCCTCAATGACAAGGGGAAAGCGGGACAACACACAGTGCTGAAGATGGAATATTCATATTCCAAACCATTGGTTGGTCTTTCGAAATAAGATCTACTTTTAGTCCATGTCAAATTAATTTGGAATTCAAGGCTCGCATTGTTATATCCCCATCCTCTATGAACATTAATCCCGAGACGCGCCTTGATATAGTTATTTCCATTGGGTCTTACTTCACCGAATCTAATCAGCATGGACACACACTAACTATCTCTAGGCCGCTGCCTGGCAGGTGTCGTTTACCGAGCTCTTGCAGACATTGACTACTTGAAGCTAGATGGAGCGATGAGCATTCCTTGCATTTAGCAGGATTGCATATTACATGAGAACCCAATATCTTCTCTGTGGGGTCTTTTCTGACATTTTCGCTCTAAGTTGCAGCTCTGGATTTGGAAATACATCGTTTGCCGTATCCAGGTGCATCAACATAGAACAGCCATCCTACAAGCCTTCTTATAATGTCCACCTCGGGAATCGGGTGGGTGTTTTGGATACGAAGATATCTGGATAACCTGGTTGGTAAAATTTGGATTAAACGTGTTCCAAGAGAAATTCCGGAGTCCGAGGACACCAAAGTCTCCACCACTTGCCCCATCAACCACCATGGCCTGTCTCGAGTCCCGTATATTGGGCAGGCTGAGAATGTTCCCACCGACTTCTTAACTATTGCCGCAATGTGAGGAACAGCTTGTTCTAGGAATTATATTTATAGTTTGGCAATGGATTCGGTTAAGTGTGAAGGTTGAAACTCCCATTCATTTCATTCAGGGGCTTGCTTAAACAAAGCACGAGGCCAAGCCCAACTTAAAGTGTATACATAGTATCTAATTCAAAATGCTAATGTTTCATAGGTCTTCTCTCTAGTATTATCCTATTCTACAGCGGTTATGCAAAGTATAAATTGTACATGATGCATGGTTCTGTTATCCCATCAACCACAAACCAAGAAAGCCCTTTGCAACCACAGCAGATTGTGGGTACAACTCATCAATCATCTCTCAAAAAATGGCCCATATTCATCCCCCAAGAAATGCCAATATTTGAGGAGAAGGGAAAATGAAAGGAAAGGAAAACAGCATCCTCTTGAATTGTCACCTATGTTCATCTCCGCCTTGAACTACCCGTGACCCTCATGCTCCCACTTCTCGACGGGTAACTGGTGCGGCTATTCAAGTCTCTCTTCATGTTCGTTAGAATGGTAGCAGCGCATCGTTCACAAATATAGTTTAAGTTGTTCGTTTCCCTTGCGATTCTCGGACAGAACTGCTTCTTCCCGCAAGTTTTTGTCCGAATAAATGATGTGTGGCCGCAAGAGTGCTGATTGTAGAGTTGGCGACACATGGTTTTTTTGATTTCGGTTTTGGTGTGTTTCTATCTTATATACTATATATAGCGTGACCGTTATAGTGCGATATCAGATGGTCAGAAGCGTGTGAGATTCTCTGCTTTTGAATGAACTGGGAACGGGAGAGGACTTTCGAGGGGTTCTCCGTCAAATCCGTTTTTCCTGCATGGTACATAAAGGTAATGCATTCGATATAGGGCAGCGTGTGGGGTTCGAAGGACAGTAATTCCAGTGTTTTGATCATTATACGTAGACATGCGAGATAACTGCGTCAATCCTGAAGCCAACGACTTGGGGAACTGTATTATGTATATATAATAACAAAACCTGCGTCCCATCAAAAATAATTCCAGGTATCAACATTCTACCGTGCTAGTACAATCCCACTGTCCGCTACAAAACGGGACCCTTGACGCCTTTCCTTTCTTCAATGTCTTCGTTCAAAACAATTGGGGAGGAATCGGATTGTTTGCCAATTCAAAAAAACCCCACAATCATATATAACGGTTCCTTATGGATCTTGGTAGAGTTCCTAGAGATATTAAAGAGAAAGAAAAAACAGGAGATGAAAATAGGAACAAACAAAGAGTCGTGGGTATAATGAATGGATTACTTAGAGTTCGAAGGACTGAACAAAGCAGATTGCTGAAAAAGCGGAGAAAACGAATTGATTACGAATAAATGAAGAAAGAAAGACGTTTTAAAGACAAATATAGAAGACATTTCAACCGTGGCGCATTCTTCAATTCTGACCCGCGAGAAGAGACGCTCGTTGAATCTCGGATGTGGGCATTGTGTCAAAATTGCCAAAACAGTCTGAAAGAATTAATCGCACCAAGGAACATTCCTGTTCTGGGAAAATCGGCCTCGATCTGGAATTGCAATATTCTGGCCCTAACGAACAACAGATCCAGAGGATACAATCGAATGTTGTAGCTTGGAAAGTGTTCTGATGTCGCCTTCAGATGGATTGTAACAGACAACAACTTGTACAGGCAGTGCAGGATGTAGAAAGCGGTAGTTGATTTTGCTCTCTTCGGGTATCCACTTCTCGGAGTAGAGAGTTGCCATTTACAAAAGAAAAAGTGGAAGATAAACTGGTCATGGTTTGTTATATCAGATTCTATTCATTGCCATCAAGATCAAATCAGAATATTAAAACAGGCCAGAGTAATAAATGCCCGATTCCGAAGTTATCAAAGGGGATCCAGTTAAAATAGATGCGATTTGAACGTTGAAGGCCTCTTTTCTAGCTGAATTGAGGCTGCAAATGAAGAAATGATTTTTGTAATCATAAAGAACATTGAAGACCTGTTGAAAGTTTGAGATTAATTTATCAGTGAGTAAATGTAACTAATTCATTATCAAATAGAATTTTATATTATATAATATATTTATTAGCTTGATAAACTAATATATTTATGTAATTAATAAATTTTTTCAAAATATTATAAATTTAAATATAATATAATACAATAATTAATTAATTAATTATAATTTTTTTAAAAATATATTAAAATTACTATAATTTAATTAAAATAATTTTATTATTAAAATAATAAAAAGATAATAAAAAGATTTTTAACTTTTTATAATAATTTAAAAAAAAATTATTATAAAAATTATAAATAAAAAAAATAAATATTTATTAACTTATTAATTTTTTTATTAAAATAAATATTTAAAAATAAATAATAATATTTTTAAATTTAATTAAATATTTAATTTTTATAAAATTTAAATAAAAATTAAAAATATAATTAATAAAAATATAATTTTTTTAAATAATAAAAATTATCAAAGTTTTTATTATAAAAAAAATAATTTTTTAAAAATAATTCTATTAATTATTAATAGATTTTATCTAGTTATTATTTATACAAATTTTATTTTTTTAATTTTTTTTACTTTTATTAAATATTTTTTATATTATTTATATTTAAATAAATTTAAATATAATAGAAAAATATCTATTAAAAAAATATATTATATAAAATCTTTATATCTAATTTTTATAAATTATAAACTTAAAATAAAAACTAGTTAAATATAGTTAAAAATAGAGAAAAATTAAAATTAAATATATACTGTTATAGTGTAGATGTTTATATATAAATTAAAATTAATCTACTTTATTTTAAAGATTAATTTATTTTAATTTTAATTTTTTTTTTATATTTAACTTTTTATTTATTTTATATTTTAATTCTCAGTTTAATATTTTTATTACAGCTGTCTAATTAGATAGATAAATTAAAACCTTTTTATTTTAACTTCAAATTAAGTTATAAAATAATATTAAACTTTTTTTTATCAAAAGAGTTATAGAGATTGAGTAGATAAATATTATATTTATATTTATATCTGTGATAGTGTAGAATGAGCTCTGTAGCCTTCTCAATAGCATAAAACTGAGATGAATGATAATCATAACTGTTTAAACATAATAATCACAAACTGTTTAGGTATCAGCATAGCAATCAACCTCACAATTATCTCACATACAAATAACATATAAATATGGTAATCACATAGCAACTATATTAAAAAAAGAACTATATAAATAGAGTCTTTCTCAAACTCATCTTTTAAAAATTATCTCAGTATTTGCTCAGATAGTTTATCTAGTTGATAATTGAATATCTGTTTATTTGTATTTAGATTGAAGTTATGACAATATCTATATCTATATATATATTTATATCTGATTGAGATTTTCAGTAATTATAATTATACTGAATATTTAAAAATTTTTATTAATTTTTTATTCTTCTTTATTATTCCTATCTTTATTATAATAACTTCTTTAACTACTATTATAGTATAGTTGCTTGTATATAAATTAAGATTAATTTACTCTGCTATATTTTGAAAGTTGATATATTTAATTCTCAATTATTTCTACTTTAAAGATTGATCTATTCTAATTTTTCACTATCTCTATATATTTAGTTACTTGTTTATTTTATATTTTAATTCTTAGTTTAGTATTCTCATCATGGATATTTAGTTAAATAAATTAATTAAAGCTATTTATTATATTATTATTTTGACTGTAGTTGAGTCATGATATAATATTAAATTTCTTTTTCTCAATAAAGTTCTAAAGATTAAATATATAGACTTTGTATCTATATTTATATTTTTATTCATATTTATATCTACATCTATATTTGATTGAACTTCTAAATAATTGTAATTATATTATATATTCAAAAACTTTTATTAATTTTTTATTCTTCTTTATTATTCTAATCTTTATTATAAAAGCTTTTTTTACTATTTTTTATCAGAAGTTTAAAAGTACTATTCAAAAGCTTCACAGTTTATAATTTTAGACTAAATGTCAATTCTTATAAGCTAAATATCAAGCTTTTAAGTTTATAAATATCTCTGTTACTTTTCAAGTTTATATAAATTATATCTTAATAGATCTTCTTAATATATATTGTGTGATTTATCTAAATAATATTTTTATCTATTTAAACTCAATAAATGAGTATAAGATGTATATGCAAAAAATACTTGAACAACTATACTATGTGAATCTATTTGCAAAGTATATTAAATGTAACTTCATCAAAAATAAAACCTTCTTTTTAAGATTTATTATTGAATCTTAGAGTGTTGAAATGAAATCAAATTAAATAACAATTATTACAGAATGATTAGTATTAACTAATATTAAAAAAATTCAGATTTTCTTAAAATTTATAAACTTCTATCACTACTTCATCAAAAACTACTTTAAAATCACAGAGTTTCTCTTTAATATCATAAAGATTCTAAAAATGAAAGAGTGAAAATCACAGTTTATATAAATAAAAAACATATAATATATTTTTGACAATCTAAAAGAACACTTCACATGAGCTTCTCTACTTACTAATTTTAACTCAAGTTGAAAAACTCAGATTGAATCTGATATTTCTACAGTAATAGTAAATATTATTATCTTTTAAAAATAAAATAATAATTAATGATATTCAATTGTATTCTAGTTTCATAAACTCCTAGATGTAGAAATATAATATGATATTTATGATAAGAAACTTCTTACAATTATTTTATATTTCAAGAATTGATATCATTATTTGAAAAGAAGTCAATACTCAATTCTTGTCTATTTTAATTATGTCAATTTTCTGTATTTTATAATGACTAAAACACTGAATTAATATTAATTTAAATGAGTAAAAGTATTATTAGTATATAACTTCATTTTGTATCATTGCTCAGATAAACAAAATTTAACTGATAAACTCAAATATTATACAGATTACATTGACTCTTTTCATGATGAGATCATATTTTCTATCTTGTAACCAAAGCTCTATCACAATATCTAACAGAGTTGAAAATTTAACTCTTATAAAAAACTTACAATTCTCATTAACTACACACAGGTCTATGATCAATAGCACATACTTTGTGTGAAATCTCTTAAAATTAATGCTCTGAGCTCTAAGTCTCTCTCAAACTCTATTCTGAGTACAGACTCTCTCTTATCACTATGTCAAATGCTCATTCACAAGCTCATATCACACTTATTAAAATTACTCAATATGCTGATTAGAAAATTCTTAAGAGAGAAAAATCTAATTTTAAAGAAATATCTTAGAAATTGAAGTATTTTCAGATTGTTAATTAACACTACTATAGTCTTCAAATCAATATATACAGATATATCAGAGTCTCTTATCTCTTTTCTTGTTAAAGTACAGGAATTAGACTTCTTTACAATAGCAAAGAAGTAAAAGATAATAGATAAAGATATTATCTTAAGTAGTGACTTATCCTAAATCATCTTAAAAAATAGTTTACTTTAAATAAATAATAGAGTTTATATTTTACTACAACAAGCACTGATCAAAGAAATAATCTACATTAATCATGATAACTTATAAGAGAATTATTTTGATACAAAATAGTCTATTAAGTGTATTTAAAGTAAATGCTATTAACATAATCTTATTCAAAATATTACTAAATATATTTATTCTTATGATACTTATTAGAGAATGAAAGTATATTATCACAAATAGTATGATGAATTTGACTCAATCTCAATATCAATCAATTTATGATAAATCATCACTATGAACTTAATTATTGATCTCTCAATCATCATCTGACTAGATAAGATCTATAATGCAATTCTTGTTTTAGTTAATGTTTTAATAAAATATGCTCTATACATTTCATATACAAAAGATATTATTGCAGAAGATCTTATAAATATTATCTATACTTATATTTATAGTATTTTTAATGTTTCTGAAAATTATATTTCAGATAGAGAATCTCTTTTCATAAGTCAATACTGATCAACTCTATGTTATCTATTTAAAGTCAAATAAAGACTATTTATAGCCTTTTATTTACAAATAGATAGTCAAACTGAATGTTAAAATCATATACTAGAGTATTATCTTCAATGCTTCATGAATTTTTATCAGAATAACTGAGGTAGATAACTGTATTTAGTGTAATTTATCTATAGTAATTTATAATATAGTTTAATTAATAAAGTTTCAACTTATATATTTCTCAACTACAGATCTATCCTCTGAATCAATATCAGTAATTTACTCTATTCAAGCTCAATTGAGACAATCAATCAGATCAAAAAAATACAAGTAATATGAAAAAAAAAATTCAAAAACAGTTGAAAAAGATTAAAACTATGTAAAAAATATATTATAATTTCAAATACAATACAAAACACTTTTATATGAGAGACTGAATGCTTTTCAATATGAAGAATGTTCACATACTCTATCTTACTAGAAAATTAAATCATAAATTTATTAACTCTTTTCAAATTATTGAATCTTAAAATATATAGATATATAAACTCTCTCTTTCATATTCAATATATAATATTCACTCTGTTTTTCATATTTCACTGCTTGAACTTTACAAAATAAGAGATAATACTACTTCACCTTCAGCATCAGAGCTAGTAAATGATGAGAAAAAATTTCAAATTGAGAAGATATTAAAGAAAGAAAAATATTAAAATAAGAAATAATATCATATATGCTAAAAAAACTATAAATCTTCTGATGATATATGAGAATCTTTTGAAAACATTTAAGAGACTGAGATATTTGATATTTTTGAATAACAGAAATCACAATGACGAGTACATTGAACTCACTCTTAAAAAGTATGTTAAATGCTAATTCTCTTTCATGCATGTACTTTTTTCACTACTTTTTCTCAAATGAGTTTTTTTTAAATCATGTGATTTTAATGAAATAACGTAATCCACCACTCAACGCCCATTTACACCCAACATCCACCATTTCACCATTATTATGATGAAATATTTTCAACATTATTTCAACAACACAATTAGATTTTAAGATGATATATTATAGGATGAAAATATATATAGAAAATTATATATAAAAATATATAGCTAATTCAGTAAATGTTTATTTGACTTAATAACTCACTCAGAATATGAAATCTTGAGTGAAGATAGATTCAGTGAGCAAGCAGTCATTAAATCAGTAGAGATTGCAATATCATCATATTTCTCTGACAATGAATCTGTGAGCACCCTGACAGGGCTCTGAAAATGTGATTTAGTCACTCTTTGCAAAATCAAGAATCTACTTTCCTGATTAGAATGGTGACTTTTGAATTCTTTAATCATCTTCTTATTTAATTGTGATTGTAGCTGTACAGCAGCTTGTTCTTCCTTTTCTTTTTACTCCTAAGTCTTTTTCTCATCTCTAAACTTCTTGTCAATCTGCTGTTGAGCAGCTCTTGCAGTCTTATTCATTTTCTTTTGCTGTTTTATGATCTGGTGAGCTGTCTTTCACTTCATCCTCTGCTGAATGATATCTGTCTTCTTCTGTTTCTTAAAAATAGTGTGTTGCAGCTTTGCATTCTTCTTATAAGCTTGCTCATTCTTTTTAACAATTTCTGAGGTCATTAAATTCTTGTAAATGCTCTGTATCTTTGCTAGTGAGAAGAACTACATCAATAATGAATTCAATAGATCTAGCAATCTCATTATTCTGTTATACTTGTAACATCTTCTCTTTTGATTAAGAGCTTTTTGAAGCTGCTGATTCTCTATTAAAAGAATCTCTTTATCAAGAGCAAGATTTTCTTCTACATAGATCACTCAGTTGAGATTATTAGATATTTAATACTACTGTTACTTGACTTGCTTCATCAATTTTCACAGACCAACAATAGAAGTAGGTGTTCTTAATTGATATATTGTATCAGGAGAGGTGCAAGGTCATATTTGAAGCTTTTTAAGAATGTGTTTCAGATTGAATAAATGTAGATCAGTAGCAGCAAATACAGCTTCAATATTTGAAGATGTAATTGTCTCTTTCTATATAGTGTCAAAAAGCTGCTAAAAAGACCTCTTTGTAGTATGTATGAATTTCATTTCAGTTCTCATTTATTTATTCAGTTGTTTGAAATATGATTTACTCAATGATTCAAATATTCTAACATCTAGCAGCTGTAATCAGTATGTAGAAAAAGAAGAAAATATAATGTATAGAATTTAATTCTGATCTGTGTAGTTGATAAATGTTATATTAACATGAGATAAGTGATCATTCAATATAAGAAGTCTATATCTGCAATCTGTCTTCTTTTTTGTAAGAGATTCAAAAACCTTCTTTAATCATATTAACTTATATTTATCATTGCTTCACTCATTTTCTAAAGTAGTGAAGTAGACTTGATTCTTTTCACTATCAAAATCTTCAAGTCAAGTATCTTATATATCTCTTGATTCTTCTTAATATATGAGAGTAGGTGGAAGTGAAGTTTTATCTGTATAAATTGAGACAAGTAGTGTTATGAATTCTTAACTATCATTTTGACTAGCATCTATTATATAATCTGATTTGAGTGAATTAATCAATACAATATGTTTGAGGGTGTGAATAAATTCTAATAGAAATTTTTTCTTATCAAAGTTGTAGATATTTGCAGATTCAAAGTTATATTTTATGATTTTTATCTGCAACTGAAAAATTAAGATAAATTAGTAAGATGAGAATTAAAAAAGCAGTATAAGAAAGAAATCTATTATAAGATTAAAATAATGCTTGAAGTATGTAGAATTGTCTACAATTTTATATTTTTGATTAATATTTTGCAGATAGAGTGACTTGATCATATTCTTGTAGCATTCACAGAACTGAGCTACTCAGTTGACTTCAATAGATGCTTTTAGAATCTCAATAATAAGATTATGAAGGATTTGAACTATACAAGGGAAATCATAATCTGTCAATCAATTGATATAAAAAAGGAGTTATTTTACTTGTAAATTAGTGAGAGCTTTGCAGTGGATAGAGCTTGCTTTCTTTCTTGACATTTAAATATCTCTATAATGCTTTGACAACATATATCAGCTGATTTCATATTTTTTAGTAGTTTTAATATAATTAGATATTAATTGCACATTCAAATCATCAATCGCAGCTTGTATAACTGCTTTATGATGTATAATATGAGTGATTAAAAATGAATGAAAAATGAAGATTTGAGCAAGCATTGGGTATAAACAAGCATTGAATGGTTGATTACATTAAGCAAGATATTAAAAATCATTAAGTCTTCAGAAAAATTTTATTTTACTATCATCTGAATAAGTCAAGATACTCAGATATATATTTCTAGTTCTCTTTGATTTATTTTCTATTCATAATCATCACAGTCATTATATATTGCTCAGATACAGTAATTCTTCTCTTTTCAAACTCAATACTCTTTTTCTTAGTCAACTTAAAGTTCTTCATCTTTTTATACCTAACTTCTTTCTCTGCATTTTTTTACTTTTCATTCTCAGAGAATATTATCAATATATTTGCAGTCTCAATCTGATACTAAGTATAATCAATAATATTAATTAAGATAGTAGTATAAGCTTTTATTGAATAAACAGTATGAGAAAAAGTTGTTAATATTGTTATTAGACATAGTAGTTTAACTCAATAATATAAGATCTTTACTGATCTCATTCACTCTGCAAAGAATAAAAAGCTCTAAAAAGTAAGCAGTCAACTTAACTCAGAAAAGAAAATAAACTAGATAAATAATTATCAGTTATTATAATAAGTAAAAATATCTTTAATATAGTAGCTAAAGACATACTATACTTATTTGAATATATAAATTATATGTAAGACAGCAAGAATCACAATATTTTTTACAGTAAGAATAATCACACATCATAGATAAATTACTCAGTTTGAGTAAGCATCACTTATAGAGAATATCTTTAAGATAAAGTCAGTTATATCATCAATAATTACGAGCTATAACTTAGTAGATCTATCAACTGTTATCATACACATAATGATGTTAAATGTACTAAAAATAGAAGAGTTTATTCAAAGAATATAGAAATCGATTTTGTCATAGTAGCAGAGATAAGAAAGAAATTAGAAAAACTTAGAATTAGAAATAACAGCAACTGCAAAAAATTTATAATAATTATAATTGTGAGATTGTAAATAAAGATTAAAGAGCAAAAGATATCTTCTCTCTTCATTCTTATAGTAATAAATACTCTCATAGCAATCATCTCATATAATCAGTTTTTTAATATTATTGAATAAATGTTATAAGTATTATTCTCTATATCAATAAATACTTCACGCTCACATCTTAGTTCTATATCAACAAATATCTTATATTCATATTGCATCTCTAAAATAATCATCTTCTAAAGCTACTGAGATCAGTCTTTATGAAAGAGATAGATATTCAACTATAATATCAAAACTCTCTATACTAGGTTTTTACTCTCATACTACTTATCTCACACTGCTTATCACACTGCTTACTAAAGAACTTATCTTTATACTACTTATTAAAGTATTTTAGAATCAGCATCTTTTAAAGAATCAATATCATTTTAAAATTCAGTATTTGAAATCAGCACAGATTAGTACTTCTCAAAAATTAGTTCTTTAATATCAGCACTTTTTGAAAAATAGAATTAGCACTTCATGAAGATTTAGATCACTATATTGCTAATTTTTCATTTTATAAAAGATTATATATAAAATTTATTACTCTTTATTTATATATATAAATACTCTTAATTCTCAAAGTTTCTTTAAAAGATTCAGTAATTAGCTGCTATTCAATTCTACATATACGTTTCATTCATTATTATTTTCTTTCTTTCATAGTACTCACAGCGTCTATATATCTACTCTCTTACAGTTTTAGTTATAGAGCTTCTTATACTTTCTTTTGATACTTAGTTCATTCATTTTAATATCCTCATAAAAACTGTTATTTTTATTTACTTTTTTTTAAATCTTATCACTGATATCAAACTATTATATAAATTTTAACTTTTAAATAATAATATGATGATAAATATAATACTAGTAAAATATGAAAGAAAATATATAAGAATTTGATAAACAATAATTAAGATAATTAATTTATTTATAAGTTTGATGAATTTTTTTTACTTTTTTCTTGCTTCTAATATAACTACTTAAGAGCAAACACTGTTTTAAATCAAAGAATAATATATTATATTATAGTATAATTATTTGTATATAAATTAAAATTGATTTATTTCATTATACTTTAAAGATTAATCTATTTTAATTTTTAATTATCTTTATTATAATAATTAATTTATTCTGATCTTTAATTATCTCTATATATTCAACTACTTATTCATTTTATATTTTAATTTTCAGTTTAATATTTCTTTTACAACTACTTAGTTAGATAAATAAATTATAGCTATTTGTATTATTGTCACAGCTTCAATTTAAATGCAAATAAATAAAAGTTTAATTGTCAATTAAATAAGCTATCTGAGTGAATATTAACATAGTTTCTAAAAGATGATTTTGAAGAAGGCTTTGTTTATATAGCTCTTTCTTTAGTGTAGTTTATATGTTATTTGCGTATGGGATAATTGTGGGGTTGATTACTATGCTGATGCCTAGATAGTTTGTGATTATCATATCTAAGCAGTTATAATTACTATTCGCCTCAGTCTTATGCTGTTGAGAAGGCTATGAAGCCTGTTCTACATTATCATACTTATTATTATTCTGACTTTAATTGAGACATAATAACTACTTTTTGTTAAAAATTTAAAAGTACTAA
>NW_015440996.1:0-38557 GCF_000150705.2 Paracoccidioides lutzii
ATTAAATAGTAATTACTTTTCAAGATTATATTAAGCTTTTAATAATTTATATAGAATTTTAATTTGCTGACTATATAAGTAATAATAATTGATAATATAAAGAAAAAAATTATAGATAAGATAAAACTTATTTTTAAATTTATTTTAAAATATTGCTTAATTATTACAAACCTCTTCAAATTTATTTTATATAAAAATATATAAATAATAACTTTATTAAAATTAACTTTTTTTTCAAGTTTAATTTTATAATTTATTTCTTTTCAAAAAAGTGATAATTAATTAAAAATAATTTTTAAAAAAGATATTATAAAACTTTATATAATTTTTTGATAGTAGTTCATTAATTATTTTTTTATTTATTAATTTAGTATTAATTATAATTTTATTTTTTTCTTTAATAATATAATTTATTTTATAAAAATTTAAAATAAAAATTTTTAACTTCTTATTTTTCTTATAATAATAAAAAATAATATTTTTTGTAAATATTATCTTTTGTGAAATCTTAAAAATTAATATTTTTTTATTTAATTTATTATTTCTACAACTTATTTAATTTATTTATTTATTGAGTTTTTTAATTATCTATAGCTTCAACTTTTTGAATAATTTTATAATTAAATTTTTTATTTATAAGTTTATCTGAATAATCTATATTTTATTAATATTAATTTTACTATTAATTTTTTAAAAATTTTCTTAAAATTACTATATTATATTTTTCTAAAATCTCATCTTTAAATGTTTATATATTTAATTATATTTTTTATTTTATCAGTCAGACTTATTTTAAAATTATATCAGTATTTTTTAAATTTAATAATAATATTAATATATTGAAGGATCTTCTCTTATTTATGTATAAATATAAAAATATAACTTTTGTAATTATAATATTTGTGATGCTAAGAATCTTTATACTAGCTTCTTGCTCTTATACTGCTTATCATACTACTTATCACATTGCTTATTAAAGCACTTTAAAATTAGCATCTTCTAAAGAATCAGCTAATTTCAAGATTTAGTACTTAGAATCAGTATAAATTAGCACTTCTTAAAAATTAATTCTTTAGAATTAGTATTTCATGAAAAATCAGATTATTATATTATTATTTTCTTATTTTATGAAAGATTATAAATAAAATCTATTACTACTTATTTATATATATAAATATTCTGAACTTTCAAAGTTTCTTCAAAAGATTCAGTAATTAATTACTATTCAATTCTATATATATATTTTATTTATTGCTATTCTCTTTTCTCTCTAGTACTCATCACATCTATATATCTATTCTCTTATAATTTTAGTTATAAAGCTTCTCATACTTTCTTTTAACATTTAATTCACTTATTTTAAATATTTTTATATGCTGAGCTAGATAATTTTGAATTGACATACTAAGGTCTTGATAGAATTAAGATATTTTTAAAGAATTCAGTCAATTTTAAACTTTGATCTTATAGAAAATATATTTAAACTTAGTAATATAAACTGTTAGAGATTCATCTGATCTCTGCTTTAGACTGTATAGTTTGTTTTTTATTTCAATTACCTTGTTTGAATTATTATATATGTGAAAAAGTTGATTGAGAATTGAGTTATAGTCTCAATTTTTTATTTCTTCAGCTTGAGCTGGCTGAAGGAGAACTATCACTAATACACTTGAATTTAGATTCAAATAGACATAGTAGAACTGAATAATTGAATCTTCAATAGCAGCTTTATTAATAAATAGTTTAATTTTGATTAAAAAGAGCCAGGTGTTAAATTTCAGAATTTGATCATTGAACTTTTCAGAGTCTGATAAAGAGAGCTTCAAATGAGATTAAGATCAGAAGCTGTTTAAAGCAGTCTGTAAAAATTGATATTTAGTCTGCAACTATTAATTTTGACTATAAAGCTTCTGAATAGTACTCTCAAATTTCTGATAAAGAGCAACAATAGAAGCTTTTATAAAAAAGATTAAAATAATAAAAAAGAATAAAAATTTAACAAGAGTTTTAAACACTCAGTATAATTACAATAACTAAAAAGCTCAATCAAACACATGCGTAGATATAAACATAAATATGAACATAAAATGTAGATATGAATATGAATATAATATCTATCTACTTAATTCTCAGAGCTTATGAAAAAGAGAAATTTAATATTATATTATGACTTAATTAGAATCAGAATGATAACAAAACAACAGCTTCAATTCATTTATCTAACTAAACAGCTGTGATGAGAATATTAAACTGAGAATTAAAATGTGAAATGAATGAGCAATTAAATATATAAAGTGATTGAAGATCAAATCAAATTAATCTGAGTGATCAAATATGATTGAACTCAGAACAGATCAATTTTAATGAGTATAGAGAAGTAGATCAATTTTTATTTATATACAAGCAGCTGCACTATAACAAATATTATCTTTTATACAATTTTTACAGATTTAACTTACAAGATTAAGAAATTCATAGTTTACTATAGTGTATTTTATTTCTTTATCAAACTATTCATATATTGATTAAGCTTATTTACTTGTCTTTGCTCCTTATTTCTTTTATTTCTAACTCTGCTTAAAATTTCTCATATTTTATTTATGAGACTGATAATTTTTTGATACATCTGCTTTGATTTTTCTCAAGTATCTTTAAAAACATTTTCTTTGATATGAGTCTTCTTGATCTTATATTTCTTTTGTTCAGAGTCATCATATTGTAGTTTGATTTTTATGAACTATTAGATTCTCTAATAGATTTTGACATCTTAGCAGTTTTTTCAGATGTTCAAAACAAAAGTAAATAAAAATTTTCAGAAATTTTTCATCGAAAAACCTGCCTTAAAAAAGGCAAGAAAAGTAGTTGAAGATCTTAGTATTATGTCACAGCTTCAATCTAGGCGCAGGTGAAACAGGTGTTCAATTGCCAGCTAGATAAGCTATCTCAACAAATACATGGTTCCTAAAAGACAAGTTCAGGGAAGGCTCTGTCTATATACCCCTTTCCTTAGCGTAGTTGCCCCTTTTCTTAGTGCGGTTGCTAGGTCATTGCTAGGTGGTTCCCGTGTTTACAGAGTATTTGCTTACGGGGTAATTGTGGGGTGGTTGCTATGCTGTTGCTAGGCAGTTGCAATTACCCTTTTCAGCCCAGTGGCCTTACGCTGTCGAGGAGTCTGGACGGAGCCCGTTCTACGGTGTTACACATAGATGTTTAAGAAGGGACTTGCTCGATTTTTGCAGCTTAACTATGTATTTTTGAAATTTCAAATTGGAAGGGACCAGGAGAGGGGAAATAGAAGGGCGAGTATTTTTAGATCAGGTTTATTGAGTCTTACTATTGTGATTTGGACATACACCATATTATATTACACTGGGAGACTGGGAAACTGGGAAACCCCAACGACTGCGTTTGCTTCTGCATAAACGCTGTGCTGTGTTAAAATCCTAACCCAGATACAACACTATAAATACACACGGAGCAATGAAAGGAGCCATGAAATTCATCCAATAGGATAGGATAGGATATCATATTATCATCCCCACTGTAAACCTTAGAGATTAGGACAAAGCAAGCTGATTTCAACCTGGTAGATAGATAGTTTTATCCAGGGAATATCCCCCTATGGCTCCAGCTCCTCGGTAGGAATGTCTTCCATATCCTTTCCCACAATGGCATCCGATACCTTCCAGACCTGGAGCAGATTGTCCTCTGCAGCGGAGCACAGAACCCAGGGATCATTCAAATTCCAGCTGAAATCGGAGATGCGGTTCGTATGGCCACCGTGCATGAATAACCTGTCAGATATAGTTAGCAAATGTACATTTTACTTAATACTGCACACGGGATCCCGTAATTGTATGGGAAAGTGGGAAAGAATAAATCATACAGCTCAGGCGGACCATCCTGCGCATCCTCGGGCGTCTGCTCCTCACCAGCCCGACTGAGATCCCAAAACATAATCCTCCGATCATAACTAGCACTCGCAAGCACGGCTTCCTCGAACGGATGCCACGACAACGAAGTCACGGATTCGGTATGGCATTCCAGCGCATGCAGCTTCGATTTCAGATTTCGCAGATCCCAGATTCCCACGCTCTTGTCAGCGGAACCGGTCGCGAGGACGGTTTCCTTGGCTGGGTTGAATGCGATTGCGTTTATGGCATCCTTGTGCTCGTCCTTTGACACGGCGGCTGCGCGTGTGGTGTCTGCTTCACGAATGTCAAGGATTTGAAGAGTGATGTCGTCAGATACGGTGCCGATTAGGGAGGAGTGGAGAGGGTGGTATTGAACGTCGTTAACGATGGAGGAGTGATGGGTGTAGGTCCGGGAGGGTTTAAGAGCCTTGTTGCCCTTTGTGTGTTGCGTTATGTCCCTAGAAGAGTATTAGCTATGCGGGCTTCAAACCAAAGAAAAGAAAAGAAAAAGTTATACAGTTGCAAAGTGAGGGGCAGGGACTACAAACCAAAGACGGACAGTCTTGTCTTCACTTCCAGTCGCGAGATGGCCAATAAAATGCGGGCTCCAACTTAAACCAAAGCCTTCTTTCGTGTGTCCCAGTAACTCCAATTCAGGACAAACAGTACCCGTGGGGAGACTAGGGTGTCTCGAGCGGTCCCAAACCATCACTCTACCATCCGTGCACATGGTCGCAATCACATTCGGGTTCTGCGGCTGGTATCTTGCCTTGTTTACTTCGCCTTTATGATCTATCTTTTGGACAATGTTGAATTTCACCTCCATGGGCGCCTTCTTTGACCCTCCCCCGCCATATCCGCCAATCTCGGCCTTCTCGTCATCATAGTCCTCAGCATCCGGGGTTCTCGGATTGGGTAGTTGAACGTGCGCTATTTGGAGGTAATTTTGAGCATCGCTCGAGGTATGTGTTCCAATAAGGAGGCGATGGGTAGAGTAGCATTTATCAGGGACACTTTGGAATTGGAGGAAGGAGTAAATAATTTTTGTAGCTTAAGTTATTTGAGGAAGCGCGCCGTGTACTAAACTTACGCTTGCTTATCCGGTAGCCACTGTGTTGTAAGGGTTGGCCATTCCAGAGCTGTACTGAGAATCATATCATAAAGAAATGGCGCATTTTTCTTCCACGTCTTGTATTCTGCGGGAGTATATGTCAGGCGACCGAACTGGTAGAATAGTATTCAGCGGGAGTAAAAGTGGTTATACCTTCATTAATTATCTTCTCCTCTGTTCTCTCTTCCTCTTGCTCCTCCTCTAAACCCACTAAAGATAGAAATTCAAGTAAGCATTAACCTTCTTTTTGCGCAAGAAGCAGACGCCATCCCATCACCTACCTTGATCATAATCGTCCATGGCGGGCAGCTTCGCAGTAAAAACTTCGCACAACCTTTAAAAGGGCTGATGGAAGCTGTAATGCTCTTTAAAATGGCAGTTCAAACAATGGAAGAATGATTGGACAGGATATATTGTACTTCCTTTACACAGTGGAGTCTTATTGAAGTTGCTGTTGTTGAGGTTCCCTGACGCTTCACATCCCCCAAAGAAACCAGTTGCAAACGCGACAAATTCGCGTTTACCAGTTTAACTCGGTTAGTTAGTTAAAGAGGCCCGATTTGCTAGCTTATGTAAGCTACATCATGTGACTTAGCAGTCCCTCGAATTGGTCTGATCTTAAAACAGCCGCAACTTACCAACAATACGATGAAGAATCCCAACGTTTGACTACTGCGTTACTTCTTTACTGCCCGTTTCCTTTTTGCTGTTTTTCCTCTTCGTTCGGAGCTCGGAGAGCTTATTTGTTCTTTCATCGGTTTTAAATTTTCGTGTATGAGGATTGATTTCGTTACTGCCTCTTGCTTCTTCACTGATTGTCTATCGACGCTTGACGCCACACCCTTTCGCAATATTCGTTTTTGTTCCCTATTCTCTATCATTTCCTGTGAGCCGTAAGGATGGGTGTCCCTAAGTTTTTCAGATGGATGTCAGAGCGATACCCTGCAATATCGCAGCTGATTGCAGAAAACCGAATTCCGGAGTTCGACTGTCTATACCTCGATATGAATGGTATTATCCACAATTGTACCCACAAGGACTCGGACTCACCAACTTTTCGCATGACGGAGGATAAAATGTTCATCGCGATTTTCAACTACATAGAGCATTTATATGGGAAGATCAAACCGAAAAAGCTATTTTTTATGGCTATAGATGGAGTCGCACCCCGCGCGAAAATGAACCAGCAACGGGCCCGAAGATTCCGAACCGCATATGACGCTGAGGTGGCAAAGGAGAAGGCGATTAAACAGGGGATTGAAATGCCCAAGGAGGAAGCGTTTGATAGCAATTGTATAACTCCAGGAACCGAGTTCATGGCGAAGCTGACGCAGCAGCTGAAATATTTCATCAATAAGAAAGTATCAGAGGATGTGGAATGGCAGGGCGTCGAGATTGTTCTGTCAGGCCACGAGGTTCCTGGCGAGGGGGAACATAAGATCATGGAATACATCCGGCAGACAAAGGCTCAGCCGGGGTATCATCCAGATGTACGACATTGTTTATACGGATTGGATGCGGATTTGATCATGTTGGGTCTGTTGAGTCATGACCCCCATTTCTGCTTGCTTCGAGAAGAAGTCACGTTTGGGAGACAGAGTCAGAAAAAGTCCAAGGAGCTAGAGCACCAGAATTTCTATCTCATGCATCTCTGTATGGTGAGGGAATACTTAGAGCTGGAGTTTCAGGAGTTGGAGGAGGAGGATGCCTTACAGTTTCCTTTTGATCTGGAACGGATAATCGATGATTTCATTCTGATGGCGTTTTTTGTTGGAAATGACTTTTTGCCGAATCTTCCAAATTTGCACATCAATGAGGGTGCGCTGGCTTGGATGTTCAAGATATACAAACAAGTTTTACCAAAACTAGGAGGATATATTAACGAGCAGGGAACGATCAATTTGGAACGACTGGGGATTCTCCTTGATTCCCTATCCGATGTTGAATTCCGTTTCTTCGAAGCAGAATATTCGGATGCGCGTTGGATCAAATCCAAAGTTAAGGGGGGGGGTTTAGAGAAAGAAAATCCAGAACCCTCTCAAATCTCGAAAGAGTTTACGATTTCCCCGGCGCAGAAGCATATTTTCAATCGAATTAGAAAATATGTCTCACATCACCCAGTTAATGACCAAGGGAAACCCGTCCCTCTCGACCTCTCCTCCAATCTACCAGCAAGGGATCGCAAATTTGTAGAGCAGCTAGCTGATGATTTGCATCTCCAATGGACCACAGTCTCTAACGAACATGGAGATCGTTTTCTACGAGTACAGCTCCCATCCAGGGAGGACCCAGCCAACGGGAACTTTGGGGAAGATGATGACGAGAATGAGGAAGATGGCCAGATTGCTCTTCTTCGTGTTATGAGAAGATACGAAAATGCAAAGGTGAAGGAAACAACGGCAGAAGAAGCTCAGCAGGCAGCTGAGAAGAAGTACGAACTCAAGTTCCAGGAGTGGAAGAACAACTACTACAAGTCCAAATTCAGATGGGGGATGGATAACCATGAGGAGATGCGCAAGTTAACCGAAAACTACGTGCAAGGCCTGCAGTGGGTGCTCTATTACTATTATCGAGGAGTAGCTTCGTGGCCCTGGTTCTATCAATACCACTATTCCCCGATGATATCTGATGTCAAGCTTGGTTTGAAAGCTGATATGAATTTCGATCTCGGACAACCTTTTCACCCTTTCCAGCAGTTAATGGGTGTTCTACCGGATCGAAGCAAACAAATCGTTCCCGCTGCTTTCCACGAGCTGATGACATCTCCCGAATCCCCGATCATTGACTTTTATCCCCGCGATTTCGAACTTGATATGAATGGCAAAAAAATGGACTGGGAAGCTGTTGTCAAAATTCCATTCATTGAGGAAAAACGCTTGCTTAAGGCCATGGCGACGAAAGAACATCTTTTGACACCAGAAGAAAAAGCAAGAAATGAATTCGGCGTTACGTTGAAATTCACATATTCTCCAGACATCGAATACATCTATCCCAGCTCGCTTGTTGGCGTGTTTCCCGATATCGCCAGGTGTCACTGTATCGAAAATGTGTTCGACCTTCCCACAATGGATGGTTTGGAACCTTTTGTTGGCCTAGTGGAAGGGGTCAAGTTAGGACACGAGGCATTGGCGGGATTTCCTAGCCTGAAAACATTACCGCATCACGGTCAACTAAGCTTCCATGGAGTATCCGTGTTCCAACAGGAAAGTCGTAATGAAAGTATGGTCGTCACTCTTACGGAGCCAGAAAACCGCTCCAGCGTTGAGTTGGCGAAGCAGAAACTGGGTCAGCGAGTCCATGTCGGCTACCCCTTCCTTCAAGAGGCCAAAGTAACTCGCGTATCAGATGAACTTTTCGACTACATGTACGTCGACGGTGAACAGCATGTCGTTTCTATCCCCCACACGCCCTCCCAAGCGAATCAGTGGAAGCGCAAGGCCGAGCAGATTGAGTCATATTACAGCAAAAGACTTGGTATGATAGTTGGCGAAATCGAGTCCATGGTTCATGTTCAGATGCTGAAAGGATTGATAAAGACAGACCAAGGTGCTACGGTCAAGGAGTTTGCTGATATTCCGGGTATTGAAACGGATTATGCTTTGCAGCTGGTTGTGGACCGCGTGATGTGTGAGGATAACCGCTTTATCGAACGCGAAGCTTTACCGGTTGAAGAGGAATTTCCCGAGGGAACTAGGGCTTTCTTCTTGGGTGAATACAATTACGGTGCACCGGTACATATTACTGGACACGAAAATGGCAAATTGAGTGGTCTTGTTTCTGTGGTCAAGGCCAAGGAGCCAGAATTTGCTCGTGATCTCACCAGAAGTGCTGAAAGGATTTCTCCTTATAGTCCATCGTTCGCGATTGCTCGCAGTCTACATCTAAACCCACTAACACTAGCCAAGATCACTTCCTCGTTCACCGTGATCTTGGATGGTCAGCGTATCAACCTGGGCCTCAACCTGAAATTTGAGGCGAAAAAGCTCAAGGTACTTGGATACTCTCGCCGTGGGCCGACCGGGTGGGAATTCAGTGAAAAGGCGACCGACCTTCTCCATCAATACATGATCAAATTCCCCGAGTTCATCGCAGGCATACAACGAAAACCCCAAGGTGACGGCTTCCAAGCTACGGATTTCTATCCTGCCGAAATCGCATCTGCAAAAATCAAGGAGATTCAGGCGTGGCTCAAATCTATCGAGGCGAAGAACTTCGAGCGTGTTCCGTTGGAAGCGGAGCAACTTGATTCAGACCTTGTGAAATCCATTGAACAAGCTGCAGATGAACTCGTCCGTACTCGTCCAGAACCCGAACCCAAAAAGATAAGAGGCGTGCCGAGGAATGCTCTATTGAAACCATCCGATGCGGAACATCGGCTTGGCAACCAATCGTTCTCTCTTGGTGATAGGGTGGTCTATGTGCAGGAGTCTGGCAAGGTCCCCATTGCCACAAAAGGCACTGTCGTTGGTCTCACACGGACTTCCAGAACCCTGCTCCTTGACATCGTATTTGACGTCTCCTTCATGAGCGGTACAACTCTGGGAGACAGATGTTCGCTATTCCGGGGCTCCACCGTTCCAGCATCGGCCGCCTTAAACTTGACCAACAAGCAACTTATCGCCGTTACCCGTGCTGCAGCTGAACAAAATAGATCACAGCAACAGCAGCAACAGCCTCTCACCGTCCAGGGATACCGAGCTTCTCTCGGACCAGGTGGGAAAGGCCAGCTGAAAGATGCTAGAACCCCGCCGCCACTAAGGGGCAGTTTCCGCGGTGCCGTCGTAGGACAGCCAGGTGCGTGGCCTAGGGGTAATGGAGGATTCCGTGGCCGTGATGGCCGCGGCCAGTCGGAGCAAACATTGCCGATTCGCACTCACCCAAACAGTACCTCACCACAACAGCAACAGTCCCAAACACAACCAAATGGCTTCCGTGGACGGGGCGGTCGTGCTAATTTCAACAACATGCAGCCAAACGGCTATGTTCCACGTGGACGCGGCTCCCCGCGTGAAGGATTTGGTTCTCCGGCTCGTGCTGGCTATGTCTCGGTGGAGAGAACAGATCCAGACGCAGATGTTGTGAATCACAACCCTAATTTCCGACCGAGACCTTACAACAGCGTTCCTCCGCCGTCGTCCTTGGACCGTCGGGGAAATGGTCGTGGGAGAGGCGTTCGTGGATCCCCACGGGCCGGCAGTAGGGGTATGAATCGCGGCCAGGGCACTACGGCTACTTGACAGGATATATGATATGGAATTTTTTGCGGTCGTTGCATATGCATTAATTCTTCTTGATTTTTTGTCATACTCTTCTTTTCAATGGAGTTGCAGAGGGCGAGAAAAATCTGTTTTGCTGTGGGAATATTGCAGGGATGTAGTACTCTGTTAATTCGGCTCATTAGAATCGATGGATGTATATATCTTGATGATGTGATGTGCTATGACAATGACATACCTTCATGCCATGGGCGTGATATAATTTATGATATGGGAACGATTTTATTACAAAAAAAAAAAAAAAAAAAAAAAAAATCTGACGTCAAATTATTGCTCTTGTTGTGCGTTTTTTCGTTAGTGATGAACTAACTCTTATCATTCCAAGGTTGCTCACGTATGTAAAATAGGTCCCTTCTTTATTCCAGGTGCAATACCGTGTACATTATCCCTCTCCATAGAAAAACATACTACGGACTTGGAGAAAAGATCCATTACTACGCCTTGTCACATTTGCGCTCAGTGTATCCTCCAATTCGTGCATATCACTCAGGTCATGAAGTGGTATTGAAAGACTTGACTTGACGTAGTTCTCCATCCGTAGACCCTTTATACAGCTGAAATGTTAAGCTGAAATGTTAAGCCGGGGAAAACAGGCGGAGATGCTGGACATCAGCCAGCAATCCCGAAGACTGATTCCACCGTTTGTTGAGTTTTACGGAAGGAAACAATCCCCTCGTTCTCAATCATTGATCCGTGTTAACTAGAATCCCGTCACCGCCCCGCTGTCGTGGATGTCATTTTTAATGTTCCTGCACGCTTATCGATCCCGTTTGCCTCAGTCACCAGCGACAATTTTTCTCCAAGAACGCATCAAAGGAGTCGGGAATATACTAGTAAACTTCTCTCTGAGAAGTAAAAAGAACCGTAACCATACAGATAGTTATGGATACCATATCAATGTGGCGTGTTTGTCACGGCAGATCATCCCATCCTTCTGACTAGACAGGATATTGGAAGACGAAACACAGAGAACCCAAAGGGGAAAGCTGCAGTAGTTAACTATGGATCCCTTTCTATCTGTCACGGAACGAGGCGGATACATGAGAAGAATACACGAGAAGAACACTCTCGAATTACATATACATGCAAACGTCGAAGTAAGCTGAAATTTAAACCCAGATCCGCACAAATAAGAAAAGAAAGAGAGAAAGAGGCTGAAAACTGAATATTTAATCGTTCAACCCCAGAGGATATGCAATATCCCAAATAGTTACATACAGCCGCACCAAGGAAAGCAAATCACAGCCAGGACGTTTAATTAATTTTCCCCGAGTATAATCTCTGTTAAGTCGGTTGGGTGGAGTTCTGGTCTCTCGCACCCGTCCATAGAAGGGCAGACACGACGATACACGTAGGATGATGGGCTTTTATTATGCGCGTTGTACGTATGTAAAGGCAAAAGTACATCACACAGGAAGCCCCCCTCTGGTTCCAGTGGGGACTGCAATATCAAATGTTGTGAACGGGCTGGAACGACACCTCACGGAACGAATATGCCTTGCATGCCCGGAATGCAAGGAGACAAGGACGTAAATACGTAAAACTTTAGCAACGATCAGGCATGGTGTTTGGCAGTTAGTGTAGTTAACTAACTACTTCTTACCAAGTCTGGGCGCTTCCCGGCGCAAAATGCCGATGTCGAGATTTCGGAAATGAGATGCAGAGCTGCAGGAGAGGGCTTTCAGGGTTTGCGCCGGGAAGGGGAAGCTTAGTTTGGGGGTCAGAATGGGAGTTGTATTATTGCATTTAGTTAATGCATGTAGATAAAACCATGGTTAACTGCCCCGTTTGGCATATCCCCGAGCTGAAGGGCGACAGCTGAATTGCTTGGTCACAGGAAAGGCCCCTCTTCTGTTCCGAGTTGAACAGCTTGTTATATCGTCCAGCGCATACACACATAGCTGCAGGACGAACTTTGGACAGTTCCTGGAGATCTTTGTGGCGTCAGAATTCAAAGACGATGTCTCGCTGTTTCAGGAGAAGAGGGCCGAGGAACTTGGACAACTAGGAGAAAAGGGCCGAGGAACTTGGACAACTAAATGACGGAAGTGGCTGATGAGCGTCAAGGTGTGGCTAGACGTCAAAGCCAGGGAAATAGGGAATTGGGGACGGTGATGATATCTGGAGGGGGAGGTAGTTAGAGCAATCCGCAGTTGGTTTTACGGAGTAGAGAAAACCAGTGAAGTTAAACCTCGTAGGATTGGAGGTTTTGGGCACTTGAATTCGCTCGCTGCCGAATAAAATAACGTAACTCGACAAGTTCGATGATGACGCAAGTTTCTCATGAACGGCCGGCACCGATCTCGGAATCGCTGATCAAGACTAGCTAAACAGCCTGCGCAAACCTTGGTACCTCGGGGAGTTAAACCATCCCATTCATATTATTACTCAACAGTAATTCCAGTTCCCTCTGTATCAAGTACCACACCAGACTCGCCCTCGAGTCCCCGTTCCAGCTGCGCAGGTCTTGCTAGACTGAAACTGTCAAGCGGTGGCTCCACGAAATTAGTGTAGGCTTTAGTTATCTGACAAACTTTCTCATCCCATGCCTATCGTCGACGAGAGAGTAATGGCGCATCCCCCAGCCTCTCTCTCTGTCGGGAACAGAAAAAGGATTGATTTTACATTGGTTAACTATCCCATTTTCCCCGCTTTTTCGCTCTCGCCAGAGAACAACGATCATCCAGAAAAGAAGGACAGACTTTAGGAGACTTTAGGCTCCAATCCCAAAATTATTTACACCAATGCACAGGGGGTTTCCTGCGAGTTAACTCAAGCTTCTAAAACAACTCCCAGGGCCTCTAGGACAACGAGTAAGAACTTTGGTTGGGCCTGGTTCTCCTCTCCCCGCTCTCCTCACAATGCTTCGCGCTCAGTGCGGGTACGTACAATGGCCTTTTGCCTCCCCTCTGCTGCCGATATGCTTATATATGCTTATATATGCTTGGAGCCTTTGAAACAAGGGGGACGCACATTGGGCGGGCGGGAGAAGCAGGGCGTGAAAAGTTGACGGCGCGCCTCCAATGATTTGAAGCCATTCATTCCCTGCGGAAACTTTTCCAAGGATAGATAGCATCACACATCACGCAATTTTCGAAGGACGAAAATGGGCGTGCCTACACAGGAGCGGGGTCTGAGGAGAAATAGCCCAGCGCCTTTTTCTCTTCCCCCTCTCTCTGCCCCCCCACGTTGGCGTGAAAACTTTGGCTTTGGCCGTGTACCACGGTTCTGCTTCTTGATGATGCCATAAATCACAAATGGGTTTCTGGGTCCTCCCCCAGTCAACAAACTATGGGGTAGTTTCCACCGCTTAGCCTAAGTTAAGATAGCTGGGGGGAGCTAAAAAAGAACCCGTCGAGGGAACTCTCTTGTTTCTCACCCGCCCTTGTCCCCTCGCGCGTCTCCAACAGTGCAAAAGCCAAACACAACACCTGTGCAACCCGCGAAGAGAAACAGACGGTTTTTCTCTTCTCTTCTCTTCTCTTCTCTTCTCTTCTCTTCTCTTTTTAATTTTAATTCTATTTTCATTTTGTTTTAATTATAATTTTATTTTCATTTTGTTTTAAATTTAGTTGCTTGTGGTCATTTAACGAGGAGCAGAAGCTTTTGTTGGGAATAAATTGCCACTGCGCTCGGGTTCCTATTATTTTCAACGAGATGTTTAATCAATAGTTCGATGCACGGAGCTGAACCGGCATTTTTGTCCTGCTCCTGCTCCTCTGTGTCTGTGTCCATCTTGACTGTTACTGACTGACCTCTCCATTCCACACACGACCTGTTGGCAGTTCTCCCCATTACACCAAACTGAACCGGTTAGTCAAGTTGTAACCACGAAACATTATTGTCATTATTATGCGACATGGCCTTCGGGGAGGATAGTTAATTCGTTCATACATACCTGTCTACAGATATCCAATCAACGAGCGGTGAGTTCATCCCATAGATAGTTTGGCCTGCTGCATGCTATATTCACTCCATACATTAAGAGAAGAAGAGCAATAAAGTCGAGTCTCTCTATTCCATCTGATATCCCATCCCAATTCTGCGTCTGCATCTGTTTGTGAGATCAGGATTGTTATCTCCTTCGATTTTCCTCCTCTGATTCGTCTCAACCAGCTCATACAACTATTCCGGCCTTCCTGTCCTCTTCCGGCGTTGTGTTGTTGCCGGTCCCCAGCTGTCTTTTCTCCGCTCTCCCCTTCGCACATACACTCAAGATAACTTCTCCCTCAATCTCACTTCCGCCGTAACCTGTCCCTGTGACGTCCATCTATCGCCAAGTCAAGCAAGGGCGGGAGAAAAGAAAAAAAAAAAATCATTTTCCTGCATATCATTCTTGGTAGAAACGCCGGACCCAGGGGCTGGTGGGTTGACTTGCTCGATCATTGGGCAATTGGCGTATTCTTCAGAGCCCTACCAGTCTCAACGAGTAAAAACCCAGAAACTAAATTAAAAAAAAAAATGGCACCCAACACAAGAACAGACAAGAGGTGCTATTAGAAGGGTTAAGGAAATATATATATATATATATATTGAAAACTTTTCCCTTCTTTCAATTGCAGGCTCTTGTTTAATCTTGCTGATTTAAGAACCTGTCAGCCTCGCTCAATCCAAAGGAGCATTGTTCGCATCTACGGCATTTAATTGCGTTAAGTGACGGACTTCTTGCGCGAAATTGCCTTTTTTTTTTTTTTTTTTTTTTTTTTTTTTTTTGGATATTTGTATATGCTGTTGAAGCCTTGACGTATTCTCCCCTGTCTGTTTCTTTTTCCTCTTTCTGCTAGTTGCGTATCGGACACTGCTTCTTTGTGCATATTCCCCTGCTGGTTCGTGTATATTCTGACCGCGGAGATAAATGCTTGGTTTGCTCGGTTTCGGCACCAAAATTTCCATCTATCTGGAGGCATTCTAGCTTTTACTGCCTTTCCTCTTAACTGCCTCTTCTACGGTCATTATTTTCACAGTTAACGGTTTATTCCCGCTGCTTTGTTGTGGCACTGTCTGTCTCGATTCAAGCTGGCCGTTTTCATCTGTTTCATCCAAATAGCCCGATTCACGGTTCAAAGGGGTATGACAAACCGGACAAATTACCCCAATCTAAAAAAGCTTACAAGTCATCTAAAATTTTGGGACGATTGCCCTGGGTTCTTGGGCTGGGTTCTTCAGTCTTATCCTGATATCGCTCCACTGTCCTGGTTGGCCCCAGTCCCGAGAAGCATCTCGGGACTGCCACGACATCTTGCGCCAGCGCTCCGTCCGCTGTCCTGTCATCGTTCAGTTGAATGCAGGGCTTTTAATTTGAAGCTGGGCTTCTACGAGTGTTCAACTGGACGAACCCATATTACTCTGCTATATATATATCGTCATTGTTGGAGAAATAATGACCGACTAATCTCTCTTTTTGGACTATAGACCACTTGGAAATTCAATCACATCCCCCTACGTACCAGCCTAAGCGGACAGGGTGATCAGACCATAAACGTGGCCGTCACCATGTCCATGTCCCGGTCATTGTCTCTCTTCTCTGCTAAAGTTCGGCTCTTGGTAAGTTGCAGTCGTGTCGAATATCATGACCTCCCTCCCAATATCCCACCTTTCCCCTATCCCCCTCCCAGTCTAGGAGCACCCTCGATGCTTATTGTATCTTGGAATAATCGAACCATTGGCCTAACGCTATGTGGAATATCTTCGTGGAATTAGCCCGTACTATCTTTGGTCTTGATTATGCAAAGCCAGCCGCATCACTGACATTGGAAATCGGGATTTAGAACGACCGCCTCGCACTCATTCACATTCCTATTGATTTCTACACTTTCTTCCTGAAGCCAATACTGCAGCTTATCTTCCACGATTTACCTCCTATCGAAGACAGAAACCCCAACGAACTTGACGTGCTGGACCTCAATATCTCCGAACCTGAAAAACCCACCTTCTTTAACTTTTCTATTACTCCAGTCGAATGTTCGATTGTTTGCTCGAGAGAGCTGGCTGAACTGTATTTCCGGCCTCTAACAGAAAAGTTCAATAAAAATGAACCTTCCAGGGCAAACCACGTTTCTATCAGTAAAGATGATTTCATCGCTATGCAAGTTGACGGTCAGGGGTTAGAGGCAGGTCAGAGAGTTTTGGAGCTGACCAGCCCTCTTGCAATGGCGGGGATGTAAGTTCTTATCTAATTGAACCCTTAACGACGTTTCTTATCTGATAAAAATAAAGATCAATCTTCTTCATTTCAACCTATTTCTCCGACTATATTCTCGTCCCCCAGCGTTCAAAAGGTCATGTAACCCAGGCTCTCGAGAACCGTGGCTTCAGCTTTGAAGTGTCCACAGACGCTTTCGTCAACAGTAGTAATAACCCACAATACCAGAGCTCTCAGTCATCCCTAAACACAAAACCATCGACAACAACAACCCCGTCCCCATCAAGTCTATCAGAACTGCAAACCCGGACCTTTGCCTCCCTACGAAAACACAACATACACGCCCGTGTCGACAAGTCCCTCCGCATCGTCCAATGCGCAGCCCAATATTCATCACCCCACCCCTCATCCACCTCAACCCTCCGTCCCAGCCTCGTCACAACCTTAATCCTCGATAACCCCCGTTTTCTCTCACTCACCCTAACCGCCACCGATCCCTCCCCGTCCATCTTGCTTGAAAAGCGCCTCCTGCCTCGCTTTTCTCTCGACCCCATCTGCTCAATCTCCCATGACCAGCATGGCGACTATTCCCTCGAGGACGGCAATAATCTCCTCCTAGGCTCAAAGGTCGACGTCCTCATACCCATCATGCTTGACCTGCGCGATCTCCCACTCGAAGCTACTGGTATCGTTTGTGGCGTCGCTAGTCGACTGGCCACTGCAACGCAAAGTCGGTTGCATACGCATAGCAGCGAGAGCGAAAACGAGGGCGCGAGTGGTGGCATAGATATTCCGACGATTGGCTCCGCTGGATCAAAATTGAAAGCATCAGCATTGTTGCAGGCGCAAAAGCAGAAGCAGAAGCAGAAGCAAAGACAGAAACAGCAGCAGAAGCAGAAGCAAAAGCAGAAGCAGAAGCAAGAGCAAGAGCAGGAGCAGCTCTATCGGCTTCCTAGAGATCCGGACGCCTCGTACCCAGATGTTGTAGATATCAGTTTCCTGAGTACCGCGAGAGCCGGGACTGTTATTGTTGGTGAGAGGGAGCTGGAGAAGGCGATTGCGTCGTTGGATGCGGAGAGTGGGGAATCGAGTTGAGTTTAGCTTAGGTTGGGTTGGAAAATAAAATTCCAAAAAAAAAAAAATATTGCATTCGCGTTCTTCTTGTATCATGATTGTTTATGAGGGGAAGTTGGATAGAACATATTTTGTGTCTTGATGTGAGTGTGGGTAGAGAATGAGTGAAATGGATGATGAGCAAAAATTATATTTAGGTTACTATATATTTGGGATGGAAAAAATTGTGGAGTGTGTCTTTGAGCAACCCGTTGAATAAAACAAGGGGGCCATGCAAAGCTTGGTCAGATGGCAAGGAAAAATAAAAGTACTATGAGTGTCCAATTAACATATTTTTCATTGTGACGCTGTATCTGCTATTAACTTCATGTGCAGGATTGATTAAAGCCATTGAAATACCTAATGAGGAGAATTTCAAATCTCTCCCTGATCTATTACTATACAAATGTCAATATATATACCTAACTATCTAATCTAAATATCTATTAAGAACGCAGTGTTATCCGGCCCATCCCAACTCTCGCCTCCATTCCGCATTCATTTCACCAGACTCATTACGATCTGGTTTAAATCTATCTTAAGTGAAAGGTAACGTCAGGCGTCCGTATTTCCTCTGAAGAATTGCTGATCGTAGTAAGCATGTGACATCTCTTTCGTCCACCATCCACCGTCAACCAGCGTGATAATCCATGAGGAATATTGAATATAGCTTTTCTCTATGGTTTACTTGACCATATCTCGAAAGCACCGGGAGTTTAGATATTACTTTGAATCATATATCAAAGTACCTAACTCGTTGCCACACGGAACTACATACATGAACGATATGCTTTGGGTTGGAGACCAAGTTTCATAGACGGGAAGATGAGCAAACGGCGAACCAAAATAGTGAGATGATGATATTGGTCATCACAACGTAAGAATGGATATTGATAAAATCCGGATGGAAAAGCGAGAGAGCATATAGCGATGTGAATGTCATCCGAAAACTTGCACGGTCCCTAGTAAACATAAATTAGAGTTAGAAAGCGGATGATATCAAAACCCTCCCCTTGGGTAGCCGTAAATCCCGACATTTAGAGCAGACCAACGCACGATATCAACAAGACAGAGAGAGATGAACTTACCGTCTGAACACCCACCAGCCCAACATCCTCCTTTCTCATTCCACGCCACGCAACTGACCGCCTTAACCCCTCTACCCACACTCACTTTCGCAATGACGTCTCCCGACAAGACATCCCACGCAAACACATGACTCTCGACGGTAGCGGGATGCTGATTCTCATCCGTCTCCCCACCGCTAAACACCACGGCATCCCCTTTCGCAAACGAAGATCTTATCCGCAGCGAGCTGTTGACATATCGCGGTCCTCCGTCCTCAACAACAGCAGGAGTAGCACCAGCAGCAACACCTGCAAGTCCTCCTTCTTGCTCAGCAGATACAGCACTAGCATGAGTTCCCCCACCCCCAAATGCCTTCAACACACTTCCATCCGTCCTATCAACCATCCGAATCCACCCATCCAGACATGAGGCCAGCACGGCATTGCCGTCCTCAGAGCAGCGCACGCTCGTGATCTCGTGGCCCATGACGTCCACATTTACCATGCCCATGCGCAAATCGTAGCTGCGGATTCGCCCGTCGTAGCTGCCGGATATTATGCTGGCGGTAGGCATGTGGACGGAGAGGGAGGAGATGGTGTCGTGGGCCTCGGAGAGAGTTTGGATTGGTTTTGAGGTTAGGGAGCGTGTGTCCCAAAGCCTTAGGGTTGTGTCAGCACTTCCTGTGTGCCGAGGTTTGAGATTGTTAGTTACTTGAGCTTAGATATCAAATTGATGGGTAGTTTGTTGGGGATTTTTCGCAAGATATTGTAAATGAGATGTATGGTGCCGATAATCTTTAGAGTGTTTGAACGGTAGAAAAATCTAAACATTTCCACCCAATCCAGGGGTAATATTTGATCTGCTTAGCGAATGGCTCCCTGATGCAGTATCCAGTAGATATCACATACGTTGATCTCAATTGCGCCTCGAGAGATCCAATCCTCGTCTCCCCATCACTACCAGAGTTCCTTAAGCCAACTAACTCCCATGCAATCTTTTGGTATATATATACTTTTTGAAACAATTCCCCAGAAAACCTCAAAACACCCAAAGAAGAAAAGACCTACCACTAGCAACAATCGTATCCATCTCCCCCCCAAACTCAACCGCCTCAACCCGCGCATCATGCCCACTCCATCTCCTCACCGTTGTCCCCGTCTCCACATCCCATAAAAACACCTGCTTGTCCCCACCCACACTCGCAAACCGTGCATTGTCCGCCGTCACCGCTAGGTCGAGCACGGAGTAGCCATGCTTCGCGTATCGTTGGATCGGACTGGTGGTGATGGGTGTTGTGGCGGGGACGGTGGTGGAGGAGGGTGGGAGGGCGCGGCAGAGATGGATTGAGCGGTCTGAGGAGCCGGTTAGGAGGTATGTGCCTGGGGAGCTGGAGAAGCAGATGGCGTTTACGGGGCCTGGGAGGTTGTTAGCATTTTTTTTTTCTCTCTTTAAGGTTGGTTGAGAGGGTGGTTATTGGAGTGTATTGCGCGATTGAGAAGGCACATGGTTTAATGCAGTTTTTATACGAGTACCATTGTGAGTTTTTAATGTGTGGAGGCGGTAGGTTGGGAATTTTTGAGTTGGAGGCATCTGATTACTGCGGTGTTTGTTTTCTGTTGGATTTGTTCAAGTTGGTGATGTAGTAGTTAGTGGGTGGGAGCTGTTGAAGCTTCTATTGGGCCGGGGCACGGCTAATGTCAGGAACACGGCTAACGGGATACGACACCATAGAAATACAATCAACCGAGTTAAATCAAGGAACAAAATTGTAAATAAGAAAAGTCTTGTAGAATTAAAGCTGGATATTTCAGGCAATAAGATATTTAAAAAAAACCGCTACATATAACAGAGGAGACTATTATCGGATTCAGAAGGGAATACGCTAGGCACCAGTGAGATGTGAAAGAAACAGGGAACAAGCGTGAGAAGAAAGAGAAAGGAGAAAAGAAACGAAAAGCAATCCTAGAATAGTCGCCTTCTTGCCAAATATAAAATGAGAATTGTTCGGATCGACAATTTTGGATCAGGCCGGCCAGGGCTGGAGGAATAACCACTACATTCGAAACACGTCCATCTCCTGCGCAATAGACACAACGTCAAAATACCTAATCCAACACCTAACGGCGACCATGACTGCGAACAGCAGATCCCTGCATTGTCTCGAGCTCCTGCTCGAGTTGCTTGATACTGTTCGAGGTTAGAATGGGCACGACGTAACTAAAATTGATGGAAGTAGGATGAACATACGCAGCATGAGTGCTTTCCAAATCCTTGTTGAGACGATCTCTCTCCGAGATGAGCTTCTGCTCCCACTGTCTGAACCGCTGTTCTTCGATTTTGACTTGTTCGGTGAACCGCTTTCTGAGGTTCTCTTCTTCCTCCTTGAACTTGGGGTTGTCGAGCTTCCTCGGACGTGCCTCGCCAAACTTTCTGGTCTCCATTTGCAGGGCACGATAGGCCTCGTAGTGGGATTCTTCGGTAGTGTGGATAAGATCCAACATGTGGGTACGGATAAGAATGGAGCGCAGTTTCTTGAAATCACAGTGCTCTTCGTTCTCGACCTCAGCTACACCCCAAGCATACTGGCGGCCCTTGACGATGCGGCCGTCACCGGTCTTGACATCTTTCTCGGAGCCAATGACAGAGAATGGCATGGCAGCCATTAAGCTACGGGCATGCTGAGCAGCGTGCTCATCGTCCTCTTCAACGGGTGGTTGATAGATTTTAATACCTTGGGCTTCGATAACCCCGCGGATCTGCAAAATAATCAGCTTGGACGATCGGCCCACCAGTTTATGAGAGGTGCAAAGATATTCTTACGCGCTGCTTGAATCGGGCGAGGTCGGATGGGCTGAGAGTATCGGCTTTGGCAACCACTGGGATCAAATTGACACGGGAGCTAAGACGTTTCATGACCTCGATATCCAGAGGCTTCAGGGTATGGCCAGTGGGCCTGATGAAGTACAGACAGGCGTGGACCCGGAGATCAATCTTGTCAACACGACGGGGCTGCTGCTCTTGAAGCATGTAGGATTCGTGCTGGTCATCAAGGAACTCGATAATGGGCATCCACGAGTCGCGGTTGTTGACATAGTCACCAAAGCCGGGGGTGTCGATGACAGTCAATCGAACTAGAAAACGAACACATAATCAATTAGCAACTCTGAATTCACAAAAAAGAGCATTTCTGGTGCAATTGATACCTTTGAAAAACTTCTCCTCCAGCTCAGCCTTTGTGATCTCAATCTCCACAGTCTTATCGACCTGCTTGGCATGTCGACGCTTGTGGTCGGCGTAGTTTTTGATAGTGGTCGAGAAGAGGGTATTGATGAATGTGGTTTTGCCCAATCCGGACTCTCCAGCAACCTATACCTCATGTTACTATAGACGAAAGCAGGAGTAATGATAAGGGATCGAATTGTACCATAATAGTGAAAGCAGCTCCCCGTTTGGCGACGATTTTGTGTCTGTAGTTCTGTCAGCATATCCAATCTCCCGCAATTGAACCCCACGGGAGGGATATGGGAGATGTCGAGGCATACCGTTGATTCGGGAGCTATAGAAACGCCGGCAGGTCAGTTAGGCAGTCACCAGTAATCGGACGTTGATGTAACTTACGTTGGCAATTCCAATAGGAGAAGCCGTCTCTGATGTTGGGGGAGCCATTGCTAAAGCGTGCCTCCTCTGGATGAATCTGCAGGAAGTGATAGAAGCTGAATTACTGAACAAGCAATAAATACAGTGCTCTTTACCAAGTAGAAAAACGGAATGTTTGTTTAAACAGGGTGGTATATCAAGAGTCCGGAGTGTTGTTTGACGTTGTCGAAGTTGTTTAAAATTGTTGATATTTGAAGCATGTCGTTGTCTTCTCTTGCACTTTTCAGCCCCTGAAACTTAAAATGTGCCAAGCCAGTAAACAACTCCCTTACATTGCGCTAGCCAGAAACATGTTAGCGCATTTGGATTATGTTGGCGCCAAGATTTCGAGATATTTTTTTTTGGGTCGCATACATTTTCCTTTTGACAAAAATGCGACAACGGTGATTACGCTGAGGACGATGAAGACGGATTTCAAGGTGCGTTAGCTCTGTCTGCCCGTCTGCTCGTCTGCTATCTGTTGCTATCTTTTTCTAACTGTTGTTCTAGTTTTCTAATCTTCTGGGGACCGTCTATCGCAGAGGAAACCTCGTCTTCACCCCGGACGGAAACTGCTTGCTCTCCCCTGTTGGCAATAGGGTGGCGGTTTTCGACCTTGTGCAGTATGGCACCTCTCACCCCTTTTAGAACTATTGGAGGATGCATTATGGGCTAATTGCGCTGTTATAATAGCAATAAATCATATACTCTCCCATTTGCACACCGTACAAATATCGCCCGTATAGCTCTCTCCCCCCGGGGCAACCTCCTCCTCTCCGTTGATGAACATGGTAAAGCTATCTTGACCAATTTTCTGCGCCGAATCACTATCCACCACTTCTCCTTTAAATCTACAATTTCCGCGCTTGCTTTTTCCTCCTCCGGACGCCATTTTGCTGCTGGAGTTGGACGACGAATTCAAGTGTGGAAAACCCCCTCCACACCTGGCGCAGACGGCAATGGTGAATTAGAATTTGCGCCCTTTGTTCTGCACAGAGAGTATGTTGGACATTTCGATGTGGTGCAGAACATTCATTGGTCGAGTGATTCCAGGTTCTTTCTCAGTGCTTCGAAAGATTTGACTGCGAGGATATGGAGTTTAGATCCAGAAGAAGGGTTCGAGCCGACAACTCTTGCGGGACATCGTGAAGGGGTGCAGAATGCCTGGTTTACAGAGGATCAGGAATCGGTGAGGAAGATCCGGTGTTATGCCACCTGCAAAAAAGTATTTATTGGGCCATCACCCACTGATTCCGTATCTAGATATACACCGTAAGTAGGGATGGTGCTCTTTTTCGATGGCAATATGGAGGGAAGTCCAGTGACCCAGAAGATATGGTAGATAGCTCAGAAATGCGTTGGAGAATAACGAAGAAAAACTTCTTCATGCAAAGCAATGCAAAGGTGAAATGTGCGGCATACCATGCACGTTCCAACCTCCTGGTCGCCGGTTTCTCCAATGGGCTCTTTGGACTTTATGAGCTTCCAGAGTTTAACCAAATACATATGCTTAGGTATGTTTGAGCGCATTTCGCACAGCTTGATTTCATGCTTACCAGCTGCCACCAGTGTCTCGCAAAGCAATATCGATTTTGTGACGATGAACAACTCTGGGGAGTGGATCGCATTTGGGTCTCCGAAACTAGGCCAGCTGTTGGTGTGGGAATGGCAATCCGAGTCATATATTCTGAAACAGCAAGGCCATTTAGACTCGATAAATTCTCTTGTGTATTCCCCAGATGGGCAGAAGATCATAACTGCCGCAGATGACGGGAAAATCAAAGTCTGGGATATAAATTCCGGATTCTGTATCGTCACATTTACGGAGCACACTAGTGGCGTTACTGCCTGCCAGTTCTCGAAAAGGGGAAACGTTCTATTTACCGCGTCGTTGGATGGCTCAATCAGAGCTTGGGATCTTATTCGATATCGAAATTTCAGAACATTCACTGCCCCGTCGAGATTATCATTCTCTTGTTTGGCAGTAGATCCCAGTGGTGAAGTAGTATGCGCTGGCTCTTTGGACTCATTCGACGTTCACATTTGGTCTGTTCAGACGGGTCAGCTTTTAGATCAGCTCTCTGGCCACCAGGGACCTGTATCATCACTATCATTTGCTTCAGATGGAAGCCATCTAGTGAGCGGTAGTTGGGATCACACAGTTCGTGTATGGAGCATATTTGGCCGTAGCCAAACCAGTGAACCGCTGGAATTACAGGCCGATCTTCTCAGCGTTGCCTTCCGTCCGGATGGGAAACAAATTGCTGCATCTACTCTCGATGGTCAATTGACATTCTGGTCAGTTGATGACGCTGTTCAAGTGGGTGGAATAGATGGTCGACGAGACGTATCAGGCGGTCGTAAAATATCAGACCGCCGGACAGCAGCGAACGCTGCTGGCACCAAGTCATTCAACACTATAACTTACTCAGCAGATGGAAGTTGTTTGCTCGCCGCGGGAAATAGCAAATACATCTGCCTCTACGACGTCAGCACCGGCTCACTCTGCAAAAAATTCACCGTCTCCGTGAACACCTCTCTCGACGGCACACAGGAGTTCCTCAACAGCAAGGACATGACTGAAGCTGGTCCACGTGGTCTTGTAGATGAGACGGGCGAAGCGTCAGATCTAGAAGATCGCGTTGACAAACGTCTACCCGGAGCCCGTCGCGGAGGTGATGCAGGTGCACGCACCACCCGCCCCGAAGTTCGAGTAACATCCGTCGCATTCTCTCCAACGGGACAGTCCTTCTGTGCCTCGTCAACAGAAGGTCTGCTAGTCTACAGCCTGGACACAACCTTCATCTTCGATCCCTTCGACCTCGATCTCTCCATCACACCCGACAGCATCCTCGAAACACTCGCTGAAGCCAAGGCAACCTCTACCTCCACATCTTCCACCTCCCTAACAACAACCACCACCACCACCACCACGACGTCCAACCCGATGCAGACTCCCCGAACACCCACATCCTTCCTAAAACCCCTCATCATGGCCTTCCGCCTCAACGAAGCCCCCCTAATCCGCAAAGTCTACGAATCCATCCCACCCTCTGACATCCGCCTTATAACCGCCTCAATACCCACCATCTACCTCCCCCGCATGCTCCGCTTCGTCGCCAGCTGGGTAGACGAGACACCACATCTGGAATTTAACCTGCGCTGGATCGAGGCGCTGCTAAGTATCCACGGTCGATATTTCAAGGAACATGGCGGCGAGTTGGCAACGGAGTTGCGCGCCGTCAGCCGGGTGGTTGATGGGATTCGCGACGAAATTAAGCGGCTTGTCGAGGGGAATGGGTATGCGTTGGAGTATTTGCTTTCCAAGCCGGTTTTGAGTGGGAAGGCAGAGAAGGCTGTGGTGAATGGCGTGGTGGCGGTGGTGAAGGAGAATGGTGTAGATGGAGTTGCAGATATGAGTGATGTTGGTGATGGCGATGATGGAGAAGGGGAGTGGATGGGCTTGGATTAATTGAGAAGTGTTCTGGGCAATATTTTGTTTTCTTTTAAATTGATTATTGAATACCGTCCCATGAATATATTACATTATGTGATCTATATATCTCTCTTCATTTCTTTTATTTCCCCATGCATATGAGGCTGTTAATATTTCGTTTTTCTCTCTTTGGGTTCGGAGTTTACGGACTTGGGGAAAAGCATAGAGTTAGGAAAAAGTTGCATACTGGGAAAATAATGACCCACTGGAATATTCGACATGCAGTTGGAATGATTGATGACTCCGTATCGAGGAGTGTCCTCTTCATACGTAAATAGTACTGGCATCCAAGACACAATGGAAGGGGGGCATTCAAAGGCACATAGGACCAGAAGCGGATTAAAAGGGTTAATGAATAATTACTACAATATCTATTTACAAGCATTCTCTAAATGCAGCGCGGGATGAGAAGTTAGAACTATGCCAGACGTAGGTAGGACCAAGACAATGACCATAAAATTGTAACCATATATAACCATTACCATAATCGCGCTAACAGAAACCAGAATTGAAGTTTGAAATTTGAAATTTGGAGGGGAAAAGTGAATAAACGCCAGGGAAATACCAGATCCTGTACAAAGTAGAAAAACATGCAGAAGGCAAGCCTAAACTGACTAACGCGGAGCGTAGAGCGTAAACGGGCGAGTGTGTGCGAGAAGAGAACACCCAGAGTAATATATTTTCTCCCCCTCCTTAAATAAACAAGGCTCAATTTCTATTTCCTTCGATCATGTTCATCGTCATCGTTTACACGGGCACGTTTCGATCCACGCTCATTTGTGCCTTCAGCTTCTTGAATGCCGTAGCGCTTCTGCCCACCCGCCCCAGTAACTTCAGCAATCATCCCATCGATTCCAAATGGATCCGTGGTATCTTTTTCGAATTGGACGGGTCCATCTCGAGCCTATAAGGGACAAAGGTGTTAGTTATACAAATTGGTGGAAGTGAAAAGTAGTTCGGTGTTTAAACAAGGGGAGAAAAGGGTAGACATTGTTATGTTCCAGCTAAAAAAGATTGCCCGTATGGAAAGGGAGAGTCCAATATCTCACCTCTGCATCTGCTGCGCCCTTGAAGCCCTGCTTTGCGCGGCCCAGGACTTCAAAACGGTTATTGCGCTCGATCCGACTCATCTCCGCCCCCGCCGCCTCTTCATCATCAAAATCATCTCCCTGAGCTCGAGGACGATAAATGCTATTGATGGCATCCTGCGCAGCAAAAAGGGGTTTATCGTAGGGCTGATCTTCGTTGAATCCACTATCAAACCCGCTCGTCTGATTAAACAACCGGGAGTCATACATCGTCTCTTTACTCTGTGTTGGCTTTGCAAGACCAAGCGCGACTTTTTCTGAGATATCACGATTCTGTTCTCGTGCCATCATCTGGATACGCCGCTCAGCGCCCATGCGTGATTGGCGAAGCTGGCGTTCGTCTTCTTGTCTCTGTTGTCGACGCCGTCGTTCACGTTCTCGGACAGCTTCTTCATCTTCGCTGGGTGAGGCCGATCGGGATGAATATGGAGAGGAACTGCGGCTTCCCGTAATAGATCGGGATCGTGCTCTGGATTCTTGACGACTCGCCCCAGCTGACCTTGCTTCGCGTGCCTTTTGAGCCAGTTGACGAAGATGCTCTTCTTTCTGCGCCTTCTCTTTCTCTGCCAATTTCTGCTGCATTTGTGCCCGTTGCTTCACTTCTTCTCTAGCATGCCGGTCAGCTGTAAATAGGGCTTCTGCAAACTGTGCAAATTTATCATTGATAGAAACATCCTGTAACCCTCGTCCATCAGCAGCCAATCGCTTATCTAACGGGACTGTAAACCCTCTGGGGTTTTTCCAGTTCGAAACAGGTGGTGGAATTCTCCAAGCTTCCTGATCTTCCGCGGTAAGCTTCCTCGGGGGGGAGTGCATGACAGGTGGCGGAGGGGATGGAGGTCCTCGAGGAATCTTCTTGTGCTTGAATTTCGGAGGCTCCATAGGATCCACCTGCCTCTCCACAATTTTCATGATTCTATCATTCTTTTTGCTTGTATCGCCCATCCGATTTGCAGGTGTATATCTCACGAACGTAGGCTCATTTCTCTTCCCACCCTTGACGTTTTTGGGCTTCTGCGCTGTGACTGCGCCGGTCACTAGCTTTGCCAGAGCAGCTTTTGTCTTTTCCATTTGCTCTGCTACTTCTTCCTGTGATGGACGATCTAGTGATATTTCACCCATATCAACTCGCTGGCGGAGAGGTATTAGATCTTTGAATGAGGCGTGTACGGTCCGATTTTCCCCATGCCCTTGTTTCGCAATAGCATCATATTTAACTTTCCCTTCCGCGTCGACCTGTACCGCTAAAGCATTTGATTTCGACGAGGAACCTTTCCGGCCCATATCGAGGGGGTATTGCGCTACGGGGATTTCAGGAAACGCGCCGCCATTTGCAAAGTCTTCGGGGTTTCGAGGTCTCCATCCTGTACGTTTGCCATATGGAGGCGGGCCAGCTACCTATAGAGTCGAAAGAGGAAACATTAGTAACTACCAGACATTCATTTAAACAAATCGAAGAAGGGAAGATGTCTGCGTACTCTCAGGACAACTTGCGACTCGTTGACAGCACCAGGCCCCACGATTCGCGGACCCTTGGGCTGGGCATGTGGCGGTAGTTCTTCGTCTTCCCCTGTGTATTTTGGCTTTGGCAGGGACTTGAAGAGCCCCTGAGCAATAGAAGTAGCCATGCAGAACTGGCTGACAGAAAATAAAGCACGAGCTATTAGAGAGGAGGGGATGTCGTTGTTCGCAAAGGGTTGTGAGGGTATTTGGATGGCCAGTTTTAAGGATGTCGAGAGTTTTTTGACGCGATAAGATCTAGGATTATTAATAAACGCGTAAACTAAACCATAATTGGTCCATTAGCCGCTGATCAGACGCTTTAGACGCTCTATCCCAACCTTATTTACATATCAGTGCATATCGAAAACTCCTTCCGAACCTTGTACCTACGAAGCTATTACATTGTCATGCCAAAAGTTTGAAACTTTTTGACAAACTGAAGCACCAGCGATAAGTGTACAGCATAAGCTTCTTGAAGAACTTCAAGTCTGTGAAAAAGGTCAAACCTTTGGCAGGGCAATGTAACAAGTAGTTTCGAGAATATCTCCAAATAAATACACTCACATCCCCGTGAATAATACTGTGAGCATCCATGTTGACCCATACCCCTAGAAGACCAACAATCTTGAAGTGAGAATGCATAGCATTCCATCTTCGTTTAGTGCAACTACTATGTTATGGTGCTCTTCTTTTCCTCCATGTCCTGGTCCCATATCGCCATATCCCGTGGAAAACTTGGAAAAACAAAACTGGCAAGGGAATTCCGCTGTCCCACTCATAATTAGAAGCACTAAAGTTTGTTTGATAAACTTTCAGTTTATCATGCAGTTCAGGCCTTCCACCAATCCTTCAGCCTTGTTCCTACTGACAAACAGGGGAATCTCAATGGGGAGATTAGAATGTTTTTTGAAAGCTTATCAAAAGATGGGATAAAGCAAGGTAAAGTAAACAATTTAAAAAGGGTGGAAAAGGGAAAAATATTGTTTGGGGAGGTAAAATCGCTAGAGAAACAGGAGAAACTAAACAATACAAGAAATTAATTTCGTCGACGTCATTGGCAAAGGAAATGGAGAAAGGGACGAGAGGCAAAAGAGTGGTGACGGTGGGTCTGGGTACAGGAGTTTGAATCGAAATCAAAAACGAAAAACAAGTAGGTAAAAAGAGGAGAGTGAAATAAGGAACAAAAGAAAAATTGCATCGATTATCAGAATCAACCTAGCCCGTCCTGCGTGCCTTACGTATTCGCATTCGTCAAGCCCATACCCTCAGCGATGAAGGTAGAAGTTGAGAGAGAAAATCCAACGGTCGGATGGAACGGGTACATTGACTTTCAAATAACCGTCGTTTAATTGGGGACAAAAGAAGGAGAAATCGGAATTGGTTGGTAGAGGCAAGTTTCTCTTGTCTTTCCATGGGACTTGCTCCGTGACTATTGTCGGGTGGCCATGTTGACAGTGTGTTCAGTGCCATCGGTGGTAACGATGCCCCGTGCATATCGAATCCATGGGGATCACCAGAAAGGAACAACATAGTGAGGTAGAAAGAAATTCTTTTGCAGATAGGGTTGGGTAGCCTGCTGAATGTGTTCTGTGGTGGACGTCGACGTTCTACCTTAAAACCTCAGATACTAGAGGAGATCGGAATTACCAAAGAGACGAAAAGAACCATAAAATTTTACCCAACCAACATTCGCCCGCCAGCCGATATCAAAACACACACATCATTATCATCTTCCTCCCATTCCCCATTTATGACCCAAACTTGGCCAAAATTTCAAAATATGGAACCCCCTGGTTCGAGGTTCGCCACTGGCCGTGGAGCTTAGTGTGAATGTCAGTGGTAGTCCGTTGAGCCCAGGTCCCGTCGAGGTAACGCACCCACCAAGTCTGGCCGGTTGTGGGGTGGTAGGGAATCAGCTGGTATGGGACATTAGTTCCTTTGGCCTCTGCAGCGGTTTCCTTCTGTGCCTGGAGCTGCTGGGAGTTGGGCGCAAACCATACCTGCTGCTGTGGAGCAGCGGCGCCAGGGGCGGGCCATCCTACAAATTGTTGTGGTTGAGAGGTGACCACGGCAACTTGCTGCTGAGGCCAGGGTATGACTTGGGTGGGATTGACTGCGGTTTGTCCTTGCTGGTTAGGATGAATATGGGTTAGTTTGTGTTTGTATTTCGTTGGCAAAGGTGGGTTAAGAGAACGAGAGAAATGGAAAAAGGGCAATGCAGAGGATAAAACCAAAAACAGGGAAGAGGATGAAAACAAAAAGAAAAAAAGAGAGAGAGAAGAGAAGAGAAGAAACAGGGCAACAACAGGGACCACAACAGCCTGAATAGTTGCAGCAACGGGTGCTGCATCAGGGTTATTATTTCCTTGGCCTATGCTATGGTTCCCAATAACATTGCCAGGATAGGGGTTGGCAGCTTGAGCCGCAGCGTAGTTTGGATGGGCGGGATTCTGGAGAGGGATGTAGGTGTAGACGGTGGGCTGGGAAGGCTGCTGTTGCTGGGTTATGGCGGTGGTGAAATAGAACGCTGCCATCTCTGCAGGAGAGCGGTGATTCAGGGAGATTGAAAGGTAGAGAGGTAGAGACGATACGCAAGGGCGGCCAAGCAGCCGTATGTGGATGAGAAGCGGGGAAAGATTGGAGATGGTGATGAAAACAGATGACGAAGGGCTGATGGGAATAAGGTGAGACAATGGAGGTAGATGGAGTCAGGAAGTATGAAGTAAGGCAGACGAGTGGCGTGAAGCGACTTGGGTGAAGCGTATCGGAAGGGAAAGGACAAATAAAGAAAAGGAATAGGAGGCAAGAAAAAGAAGAGAGAGATGGAAGAGGAGACAGGACCACCAAACAAGTAACTGGAAGACCACGTATGCAGTGAAGGGTAGAATATACAAATATACCCCCTAATACAGAGTGAACGGAGTCCAATCGCTCTCAAGAAGAGGAGGATATATAATTACACTTACAGAAACAGGCACAAACTGGTCTCCGGGCTGCACCAGATAGAACTGCACGTTCTCATCTTTCTTATCCTCCTTCTCCTTCTCTTTCTCCTTCTCCCTCTTGGGACCCTCCATCATAAACGCCTTGTAGGGCGTACCCCAGCATAGGCACATCTTGGGCAATTTGCTGGAGGCGGTTAAGAAGAGTCGAGTTCTATATTGGCCGGAAACGGGTGGTATGGGAAGCTGAATAAAGAGTAGAAAGTTGAAAAATCAAGAGCAAGAAGAGGAGAGGAGAGGACCGATGAGAATGGGAAGGGGTTCCTTGTAGAAAGATGAAAATTGAGGACCAAGTGAGGGGAACGGGATAAAACGTTACAAGTCAGAGATTCGCTGAGAGCCCAGAGCTGTTTTTAGTTTGTGCTGAATATGGGATGGATGCGTACGAGGCAAACTTGCGGAAGTGATCAAGAGAGAGAACAGGATCTGTTAGGTGTGAAACACAAGAATTCTTATATCAGGATGCAATACTTCATGCGCCTATGTATGCAATTATGCTCTCTCACAGGAGAACCTAGGGACATGGATATTTTCCCTCGTACAGGCTTATTCCACCAAACCGTATGTCACAGTGAACATCAGCCCAGGGAGCTCCCAGTCCCCAGGGCATTTGTCAGACGACACTTTCCAACGTGCCAATTCCAAAGAGGTTTTACTCCAGAGTTATAATGCGGTGATGTCCAGAACACCCATAAGAATTACCTTCTTGCAAAACAAAAGGGCGGTATGAGAGCCCGCATTTGTTGGTCATTTCATCCACTGCTCTCGTTGCTGTTGTTGCTGTGAGACCTATAACGATGAGCTATATACCAACCCAACAAAGCAGCCAGAGAGAGCAATGGGCCAGGCCGTCATTGGACGAGCAAAGCGTAAAAAGGTCTTGACGTGTGATTGGATCTTGGATCCATTTTATAATTCTTCCAATTGCGAGTTTTAAGACTTTCGCGAAGGGAAAAACACATAACGATCTGGATAACATACCGCCTCTTCCTGATCTTCTGGGACGGCTAATGTCTGAAGAAAGTGTATGGTAAAAAAACAAAAGGCAAATGATGTATTAAAGACAAATAAAATTACCCTTGCATTTTTTATGGTGGCAGGGAAAACCTGAACGAGGTATATAATATGGCATAAAATATCATTGGGTTCCCCTGCTTTCGTTCTGAAAATAATGCAGCTATCAGAACGTGAGCATACCCGATGCATTCGTGCCGAGTGCACGAACAAAACACGCTTTTTTGCTTGTCAAAATTAGGTGTATATGGTCATTAAACGAGCAAAATAAAACCAAAACATTTAAAGTTCAGAAAGACATTTTTCTCCAAGAGCCAAGTGTGATATAGGACGACAGAGTGGAAAGCAAGGATGGAAAAGGCAAATATGTAACTTCGACGGTTGAAAGTCGTGTGAGGAGCTAAAAATTCAAACAAAGAAAATATATTACCAAATGCATCCGAGAGGCGAGGTAGAGGCGTGGCGGGTGATGGCAAATAATAACAATAACCAAAAAACCTAAATAAAATAAAATAAAATAAAATGCTCAGATCCTAAGTCGACTGAGGGGCACAACTACTCAAATCCCAGCCATTTGTATCCGAGAAGAAAGATGGAAAGAGGGGGAGTGGGAAAAAAAAAAAAGAAAAAAGAAAAAAAGAGAAAAAAGAAGAAAAAACCATTTTTCATGTTCAAGCATGTCAAAGGACTCTCGTTCATGTTGTACATGTATGGACAGTAGGAAGAATTGCACTAAGGGAAATCACTTGGTGACTCGTGGAACCTATCAAAAGAAGAAAAGCCTGTTGCCGCTTAGTGTTCAACTCGTTAACTAGAGGGCAGATACGGTATATGGGAATATGTGTCAGCAAATATTGTTACCGATAAAGAAAACAAGAAGGAAAAAAACAAAATAAAGAAAAATCGATCTCTATAATTCCTTCAGAGCAGGTGTGACTTCATCGGGCACGTTATCCCTTCAGAGTCCCAAGCTTCAACCATATGCTCCCTGCCGGAGAACTGATAGCGTACCCGCAGCAACTTGGGGCGGAATGGGAACGGGTCATAGAATCCAATGATTTGTGACTGCATGGGTTAATACATTAGTATTTTTGTTTATGAGATGGAAAAGAACATCGGATAACATCCAGACCTTAATGACTCGAGGCGATATAACCAACTGTCCTTGGTCAACCAACGCGGCAACCGGAATCGTGACGTCTATCATGCACTCGTCGTAGTCATCTATGACTGCCATAGGGCCAATCTGCTTCTTCTCCCTCGCGGAAGGAGACGGTGGACACCCATATTCAGCATGAACAATCACCAACCCATCTCGCTCAGCTTCTCGATCTTGCCTTCGCAAAACCTGATCTCTCATCATGGAAATCGCCTGTGCGCTTTCAGTCTTCCGCTTCAAAACCCTTTTTTGTAGTCGTTTTCTGAGTTTTGCGATATCTTGCTTTTCTCTCCGCCGCGCTCTAGGACGCAGATATCCAAACTCAATTGCTGAATAGACAGTGAACGGGACAATAACCGCCAATATACATAGGTCGCCGGTCAGTTGGTCCACTGGACACATAGCTATGGGCACCTTAAGTGTCTGTCCCAGTCTACTCCATGAGATGCTGCAACCAAGTCCCATATTGCCTATTGTGGAAATAGTTAATCCCATGCGGGTGAATCCGCCAACCATGCGCGTCCCAGAGGCTGACCAGCCCAAAGTGAGATCCTGGCCAATAACGGCACGCAACCCCAGCCGTACGGCGCCGCTGTCACTCCGGTTCTTGTTGGGGAAATATCCTTCACCACTCCACTCGGAGCGGAGAGGTTCAGGCGGTTTTCTCGCAAAGATTGTCCTGCCATATTGGAGGGTCAAGTTCATACCCATTGGCGACGAGGCAAGACTGAAACCCCAGGTTTCGTTGGGATTCACCTGCCGCCGATCTTGATTGGTGGGATCTTGAGTGTCAACTGAAAACATATCATCCTCATTACGATCGTTGTCATCGTCCTCCTCATTGAGGACAGTTGGCAGTTGCATTATCGGAAGGCTTGTGTATCCAATCGAAAAGCCACTCATCGAATACGGCATTAATGTTGCGGCATAGGGATCTTGCTTGGCTATATTACTCCACAAATCCTGGAGAAATCCGGGCCAGGACAAGGCTCCAGATACCCAGCTGCAAGTAACAACACCCCCAGCACCTATCATACGCGATAACGACAGACCTAGTTCTGGAGGACATTGCGTGGGAGCAGAAGTGAAGCTGGATTTCAAAGTGAGGGAGAACGGTTTCGTGCCTTCTATTGGGGTTATGGATTTACTGATACTTGCTTGAACGGCGAGCTGTGGGATTATGAAAGCATTGATGTTCATCACCGTCCCCCCGAGGAAGGATAATAGGGGTCTTCTGAGAACCCCTTGTTTTGGATCGTCGTTTAGGAAAGTGTGTACAAAAGATGCTCCAAGGTTAACGTTAGCGCTGCGCATCGTTAGAGGAACTTTGATCTACATCTGTTAGAAACAGCATTTCCAAACGAAGTAAAACATAGAAAAGGAAATCACCTACCCGCCTCTTGATAGATTCTCCAGTATCCTGATTCATAATTGTGACATCCTGGACAGGATTCCCGAACCGACCATTTATTGTAGCTTGTAGCTGCAATTTGCTCGTTTCGGATTTTTGTTGTGTAGGAGGTCTGTTATTCATAGATGGTTTGTCTGCATCTTCCTCTTCATCTCTATCTGTCACCGACTTTGATGTCCCGAACCAAGGCATACCAGGTAGTGGTATGGGGAGAACATATGAGAGTAGGAACCCCGACGGCTTGGGATTAGGCATGTGTATTAAGATGTCTCCGTTCGGTGTGGTCTGGAACATCGATTTCGCATCCAGCGACAGTTGGATTACGCCCTTGGTCGTGTCAGTACAGGATTAAAAATTTAGATAAGGGCGTAATAGGAGCAAGCCAGGTCTCGCAAAACGGAAAATGTGTTTGGACCCAGGTATACTCTCATATACCGGAACGAATTCAACATACGTTGACATCTACCAAGTCATTCAAAAACTTTCTCTCCTGTCGTTTCATGACCGCCAAGAACCAGCTACGGAATTCAGCTTCATCCATTGCTTTCACCCCCACTTGCTGTTTTGCAGCAAATCCGTTCCTCCCCATTAAGCCCCCTTCCGCCCATGTTTGCCGCACCCCTTCTTCGCCCAACATGTCATATACAGTTCGTTTCCTGGGGTCAATGAGGGTGTCGTATGCAGTGCGTATCTTGTTATAATACTGTGCAGCCGCGGCTCGCAGCTCTTCGGGTTGTTTGTCCGGGTGGAAGCTGAGGGTCAATGTTTTGTATGCTGAGCGGATTTGCGCCTCCGTAGGCGGAGGGTTCCGGGGTAAGGCAAGCAAGCTGTAGTAGTCCAGGTCTTCTGGGTAGTCTCTCAGTTCTTCGTAAACACCCTCAGAGCTATCTGAACCACCTACTCCTTCTCCACCACCTCCATTGTCTTGTTGGTATGTTCCTGACATGTTGGCCGTAGTGCCGGTTGGAGGCTCTAGAGACGGTGAAATGGAGCCATTGCGCGTATTTTGACCGTTGACTTTATGGAGCCGACTTGTCTCTGGCATTATCTTCAATTAAGGAACCCTTGAATCAAACTGGGATGACCTGGAAATTCATGGTTTATCCCGGCGCATAGGTTTAAAAAAAAAAAAAAAAAAAAAAAAAAAAAAAAAAAAATCAACTCCGGATGCTTGACTTTGTGAGGGTGAGTCGGGAGGAAAATGAAGTCCCCGGATTTAAGATAACCCGCCGCAAAGGGGAACGTCACAATAACCACCCTTGAAGATGGTAACGAACATACAGTTTTAACTGCTCTGATTCGATGTGAATAAATTGCAGTCTACTAACTAACGGACCGTGTATGACTATAATGTGCCTTGGACTAAAATATTCAGATTCAACCTTGGAACTCCTCTAATGCATTCGTGATACCGAAATACTGGTGGCTGCAATTTGGTGGCTTGGTCCTCGCTGAAGGCGGCAAGCCTACTTAGTGGAGTTTGTGTTTAACAACATGTTACCATCTTCTGTTACTAGCATCCAAGAAAAATGACTGTTTACAAAATTCAGCACATGAGAAACACTTCCTTTAAAAATCTAGCAATCAAAAGCCCGAATTATCGTATCAATTCCGAACTACAGCTATACTTCGACCAAGGATAAAACAATGGCTCGTTCCACCGGTCCAGCTGGGGTTGTTGGAGATACTCCACCGGTACACAGGATAGATCTCTCTCTTCCCCCTGCGAAACGATATGTTGAACTTGCTGAAAGCTATCGTGACAAGATGAGGTCTCTCACTGGTCTTTTCGACGAGCTTGTCGAGTCCGTATATCCTGGCATCAATGTTATATGGGTGAAACGGGCGGCGCGTTTATTCCTCCGCAGCCTGTATACCCATGAAGAAACGGAGGAGATCAAAGGGATCAGTAAGGCAACTGGTATCGACTTATACCTGCTGGTCTCGCTCAATGTAGTCCTTGATCTGCTCATGGGATGCACCAGCGGCGGCGCAAGATGCAGAGATGCACAAGATTCGAGTTCTAAAATGCTTCATTTTCGTACGCTTGACTGGGGCATGGATGTCCTGCGGGAGTTGATAGTTCAGCTGGAATTTGTCCGCAGTCCTGAGACGGAAAAAGTCCTCGCAACGAGCATTACATACGTTGGTTTTGTCGGAGTCCTGACTGGTGTGAGGCGAAACCTCAGTGTTTCACTGAATTTCCGCCCAAATCATGACATGAGCAAGCGTTTTGCCAACTTAAAATTTTATGCAAACCGTCTGCTCGTGCTGTTGGGTATCCGACGCTCTGTGTCATCGTTGCTTCGGCAGTATCTCCTGCCACCAAACTCGGCGAGATGGAATTTTCTCACCGGCGTATGGACAACAGCAGCCCAGCCATGGCACCTGCAATCTCTAAGCGCAATCACAGCCTCTCTTCCCCATACCCCCACGACCGCAGCGTACATTATTTTGAGCGACGGGGCTACCACCACCGTATTAGAGAAAGATTACAGGTCTGCCGTCACCCGCTCTTCATCGTCATTCATTGTAGCTACAAACACCGACCTAGCAATGGAATCCCTCAATTCAACCAACTCAACCACCAGAGCCTCCACGTCCAAGCCGGAGGAATGTCAACTAACAGGCCTAGAAGGTCTAGAGGATCTAATAGAAGACAGCATAGAGCGAAAAGCTTGCATGCAAGCCTTCTGGGATGCGAGGACCAGACAAGTACATAGAAGTTCTCGAAATCGAGTTGGCAAAGGACAAAGACTTCCCAAGGAGAATCCAGAAACTTCCGGCAGACGAGACCCATTACAGAGAACTCGCTCTTCAAGAGCAAGCGGAAGTCAAGATATCACCTCATCGGCACCACCAAATACATCTCAAAATCAGGAATCATCACCGGAGACCGAGCAAACTACCTTCCAAGACCAAGAGGTAACTGCCGCACCATCAGAGGTCGTGAAATGGACAAGCACCCACCCAATCACGAATGAAATGACACATTTTGCAACTGTCATGGACCCCGCGGAGGGTAGAGTTGTATGGATTCAACGATATCTTCACCCACTGCCTTCTCAAGGATGAGGGTATTCAGGCTTTGGAGTTTCCATGATTTTGCTTAACATAAGCTTGTTGAGGGTATGTCTAACTTCTTGGTGATGAAATAATTTAGAGGAATGGGTTATTTTCATAGAAACTGTAATCATAAACCATGATCACATATATATAAACAACTAACGCAGGTACCTCTTCTATAATGCAGGTATATAAATAAATACATATTTAATTTGAGTAGAAAACAGTATATGTCAAAGCAGCATTTCTCCTTGTGAAATGCTCTGTAGAGGAGAAAGTAAACGTGCGAAAAACGGGGGAGTCAGCAGGTGTTTTCAGGTAGCGGGAAGACAGCGAGGCAGTGGACAAATTAAGCTAAAAAGAATACCAAATGAAGTATTAGCAAAGATAGCAAAACCTGTACAAGGTATTGCTTACATACCATCTTTCTGGAGTTGCAAAGAGAATTCATGACAATTAAATGCATTACGAGGATAACAGTGGAGAAACGGAAAAAGATAATAACAAATATCCAAAAAAGAACAGAATGTTCCACCGGAGGGAGAGTGGAGGGGGGGG
>NW_015440996.1:38657-42285 GCF_000150705.2 Paracoccidioides lutzii
AGCGATTGGACTCCGTCACTCTGTATAGGGGGTATATTTGTATATTCTACCCTTCACTGCATACGTGGTCTTCCAGTTACTTGTCTGGTGGTCCTGTCTCCTCTCCATCTCTCTCTTCTTTTTCTGCCTCCTATTCCTTTTCTTTATTTGTCCTTTCCCTTCCGATACGCTTCACCCAAGTCGCTTCACGCCACTCGTCTGCCTTACTTCATACTTCCTGACTCCATCTACCTACATTGTCTCACCTTATTCCCATCAGCCCTTCGTCATCTGTTCTCATCACCAATTTGGGGGGGGGGGGGGGGGGGGGGGGGCAGGTTTATGGATCTTGGAATGCAAGCAATTGACTTCGAAAGGGAACAAAAAAAGCATACGACAAGCTCCGACATGCACGCTTCGCAAGGAATAAGAAGAAAGATAAAAAGAAAAGAGAAAAAAAAAAAAAAAAAGAGAAAAAAAAATTGAAGCACAAAGGGTGCAAGAGATCCACCACGTCGGGAAAAAAGGCAAGAGCATGGAAATGCCTGTAGAAAATAAACCAAACCAAACCAAGTCAGCTTGATCTGATCTCAGTCATTTTTCATCCTCGCAGGAAATCCACAACACTTCATCCCTCTGCACCGAAATGTCATTGAGTCCAAGCGCACGAAAATATTCGTCTCGCGTAAGACAATAGACCAAATCGCCTCTCTTAGCTGTGATCGAAGGGTTGGTACTCCCTTGCATTTTCGAAGGTTTCGTTGGTGCAGCATGGGCACCGGCAGCCTCATTGTTAGGCATCAGTTTATCCACTAGAATGAGATCTAGAGGGAGTCCCTGGACGGCAAATCCACGCTTCTCGCCCTGTGAGCCATGTGCACGAATGGCGTCCGTTACCTTCCCCACGCGCAGTTCCATAATTCGTAACTGCTCGCGTGCGCTGTGCCAGAACCGTGCAACTTCAGCAGTCAAGTCCATGCCAGCACTTATTAGTTGGAGATAGTATGGTGCTTCGCGAATGGAGCCACCGGCAGAGAGGACATCAGTGGCTGATAGTATGGCATTTCCTGTCAGGGGGGTGGAAAAGGTCGTTTTTGTAGTCGATGAGCTGCTTCTACTTTTATTGCTAGTATTCAGGAATTGGCTGAGGTCGAGGGCGATGCGGAGGACGTCGATGGAGTGCTGGTGGGAACGGCGGACATTTCGCTCAACTATATGATACGGAAGGTCCTGGCAGCGAGCATACCGGTTCAATCTCATCATGGTTGCGTGGTACAAGATATGCACACTGACAAATACATCTGCTTTTCCGGCCTGGACACTCAGTTCCAGATTTTGAACATTGTAGGAGAAGTACTGTGGGAGACTAGCAAGCCATTTATCGGTACGCTTCACGGTTGAATCGTAGAATTCTCCGAACCGCACCGCGTAATTTGGAGATGAGACATAGGTAGAACGATAAATATGCTCAAGCACATCCCCCCAAATGGCAGAAACCTCAACCAAGAAAGCCATCGGATCAAGAGCATTCCTTTCCTCCAGTAGAGAGACATCTGATAGTATGATACCATTTTCGAAGTAGGGCATATTAGCCCATTTTTGACTCTCATACCAGTCTTCCCTTAATGGTAATCGCAGGAAGATATCTTGTGGCTTGAGCACCGTCGGGGAGTGGGCTTCAAGGGAGGTATGTCTCTGCAAAAGTGTCAGAAAATGGGCTTCGGTTTGCGATAGCGGAAAAATGAAAACTTTTGGATAGAGAAACTAACATCCATAAGGAAAGCAGCCCAAAAGGTCCTCCTCTGGCACTCTAGGATGGTTTCAGCCTGGAAAAATTCGTCCCACTCACTCCCCGATGTTGAAGCCCCATGTTCAACGTTAAGTTTCAGCCCACATATAGTCCGCATTGCAGAGCCCGTAAAATCAGACGCTGTCGCGGATGCGCCGATTGTGAAATGCCACATGCCAAGGATGATTCGAGTTTGAGCTAGATGTAAAGTCGGGCTATTTTGACTCTTCTCCACAGCATGTTTTGCTATTCTCGCAAACCTCATTGCATCTGCTCTGTGCTCCTTGCCATTGCCGAAAATAGCACCCATAGCAAGCATAGCATACAACAACATTTTGTCATCAAGAGATTTATTCACACAAAACCTGAGCCATCTAATAAATGGTTCTCGAGGGAATATACAGTAGGTTGCACCGTTAACATATTTGAAATACCTATCGACATAGTGCATGGTTGATTCCGGGTGGTTTTGGTAAGGATCTGTTTCCCATTCCGATAGCGTCGGATCGTGGAGGTCCATAGCAGCCATGTCTGACAAAATATCAACCACGGGGTATGAATCAGGAGCCGTTGTCATATCTTTGTATGGTTTAGGATTGTCCCCAGCACGGTCAATGGCATTCGTGGAGGATCGCCGTCTCCTTTTTAGGGTTCTGTTAAAGTCTAGACATGGGCCTACCGTCTTGGGCACCGTTGGACCTGAGTCGTTCGAATGGCTAGAAGTTGAAATTAAATCACGCGGGCTCCCGATGGACAAACTTGATGTTGAGTATCCACTCGCCGGGTAACCCGTCCGTTGGCTTTGGGATATCGTTGATACTGTTGATGAGCCGTGGTGACCCACTGTCTGCTCAGAAACTATGGGCAATTGCTGCAAAGCCTTCGCAGCTTGGTTTCCACGAGGCCTACAGAGGGGAATAGAACTTTGTTAAATCAAACCTATTTTCCTAGACAAAGAGCGACTTCTAGACTCACGCATTTTCAAATTTGCACTCTCTTCCTGATTTCTGGCACTGATCACACTTGGGAACGTTCGGGATGCATTTTATTTTCTTATCTCTGCACGTTATACATGCTTGCGCCAACCGCTTCCTTGGCTTGCCAGCTTTCGTGATCCCCCAGTTGGCATTGACGAGCTCCCCATCAATCAGCTTAGGGCAATGGGTGCCATCGGAGTATATGTAACATAGACCCTCACTCCCAATATAGCGCTCGTCTACCACATGAGCCAGTCGAGGCTGACTTTGGCTAGTCGGTGAGGGTGAGCGCAAAGCAGTCTCAATAGCCAGTGAGGACGGATTGGATACTGGAGATGCTTCAGAATTAGGCAGGTCTCGTTCAAACGAAAGCTGGCTACGGTGGTATCGCGTTAAAGGTGCGTCATTGCTGTTTCTCGTGTAATCGGGAAAATGGTGGGACGGCAAGCTCGTGAGACTTAACCCAACATGGGAGAGCGGAGGTAGATGCTCTCGAGAATATGCTGGGTACTGACCGCCTCCGTATGATGGTTCAACAGAGTCTGGTACCGGTGGTCTCATTGGGCTTGAGACGCGGCCATGGCTTGGATGCCTAGTTGTCAGGGTGCGTGCATCGTAGGCCTCACCGGTTGGAGAAGATCCATGTGTCCCGCTGCTGTACAGCGGAGAGTTTCTGCGTCCTGGGATATAGTAGTGGGAGTTTGGTACGTCAGAATAAGATATTGGTGTAAGTAATTGTCTGACCGGTGGTAACTGCTCTTGCGGTTGATATCGATTGCTGTTATTCTGAGGAGCCTGTACAATGGCTGCAGAACCTGAGGAATCTATCAACTCCGGCGGCGCCAAAGACTCATCTGATCCCAACCCCCAAGAACCAAGCTTT
>NW_015440996.1:42296-43067 GCF_000150705.2 Paracoccidioides lutzii
TTGACACTGCATGGGTTAATACATTAGTATTTTTGTTTATGAGAAGGAAAAGAACATCGGATAACATCCAGACCTTAATGACTCGAGGCGATATAACCAACTGTCCTTGGTCAACCAACGCGGCAACCGGAATCGTGACGTCTATCATGCACTCGTCGTAGTCATCTATGACTGCCATAGGGCCAATCTGCTTCTTCTCCCTCGCGGAAGGAGACGGTGGACACCCATATTCAGCATGAACAATCACCAACCCATCTCGCTCAGCTTCTCGATCTTGCCTTCGCAAAACCTGATCTCTCATCATGGAAATCGCCTGTGCGCTTTCAGTCTTCCGCTTCAAAACCCTTTTTTGTAGTCGTTTTCTGAGTTTTGCGATATCTTGCTTTTCTCTCCGCCGCGCTCTAGGACGCAGATATCCAAACTCAATTGCTGAATAGACAGTGAACGGGACAATAACCGCCAATATACATAGGTCGCCGGTCAGTTGGTCCACTGGACACATAGCTATGGGCACCTTAAGTGTCTGTCCCAGTCTACTCCATGAGATGCTGCAACCAAGTCCCATATTGCCTATTGTGGAAATAGTTAATCCCATGCGGGTGAATCCGCCAACCATGCGCGTCCCAGAGGCTGACCAGCCCAAAGTGAGATCCTGGCCAATAACGGCACGCAACCCCAGCCGTACGGCGCCGCTGTCACTCCGGTTCTTGTTGGGGAAATATCCTTCACCACTCCACTCGAGCGGAGAGGTTCAGGCGGTTTTCTCGCAAA